>NC_056745.1:767075305-767171719 GCF_019279795.1 Protopterus annectens | reverse complement strand
GAAAAATCGTGGACCTGGTTACTGGTACCGGCAACCGGAACAAAGCTCTGTCTTGTTCTAACATCCGCCTGAGTATTGGGCACGCTTGTACGTTGGCCCGGTGGAATTTCATCATCCTGGCTCTGTCTTGAACAGGAAACCAGAGGTTGACTGTTTGAAGGTTGTTCACAATGATTCAAATGAACTGAATCATTGACTTGTTCAGTAAAGCTTTGAACCAGAGCAGTTAAATTGTTAACTGCATCCGATAAGGAATTAATCTTCTCCTCCATGTCAGTAGCAGACACAGTGCCTTGCACACAAACCAACCAAATCAAAACGAAAAGTCAAACCAGAAATATAAAAGGCAAGTGTGAAAAACACCAGCACAGTAGGAAAAACAGTTTATTTAGCGCTTTCATCCGCCAAATGGCTGGACTTCCGCAGAATACAAACCAGACACTGAACAAGCATATAAATACCCACCCAATTAAGTTCAATATCACCAAATAATTAATTCATTGAATAATTGATGCTTAATGCATAAAGACAAAGGGCAGGATTCATGAAGCCTCTGTGTAAGAGTTATAACTCTTACACGGAGGCTGCAGTTAAATGGAGTGATGTCAGCATGCTCTGCATATTCATGAAAGCATGCTGAATCACACCTAAGGCTAACACAGTCTGTGGAAGACAGTAGGGGGCGTGTCCGTAGGCCGAGCCCTACAAGCAGACATGCCCCCAGAAGAGTAAAAGTGCCCAAAGTAAACACCCACGACAGAGGCCATGAAAATGTGAATAAACACAACACAACACATGCCCCCACAGACTATGAACATAAAATATATAAATGAACATGTTATATATTTTTTTTAAATCGTAAAGATGTTTGCCCGTGAGTGCACTGGTTTGCGCGGGCGTGCCCGTAGCTTAGCCACAGTTAGCAGTCAGTGGAAAAGCATATAAGAACTAAATATGCAAAGTAAGCCAAGAAGCAATAGCGTAGTGGTAGAGACGTCGGCTGAAGAGCAGGCATTCATGGTTCAAGCCCCCACAACATCAATTTTTATTTTTAGTAAAATAAGCACGAAACAAGTCCCTGACAAATATGTACACATATAAAATTATATTTTATGTTAAATGTAATGAAATAGTCCATTTATTTTGAAGAAATGTGAGATAACAAAACAATAAAAATTGCGAGATGGGCCTATAGCTGAGCTACAGTTTAACAAGGTGAGTGCATCTGCCCGTAGGTGAGCAGTGGTTTAACAGGTGCAAAATGAGTGCCCGTAGGTGAGCAGTGGTTTAACACGCTGAAACTGTGTGCCCCTAGCTGAGCTGAGCGTAATATGCGTGCTAACAGCCAGACCTCGCTGAGCTTAGCGTAATATGTGTGCTAACAGCCAAATGAGGCGTAAGCCAGCGTACCCCGTTTGCGCGGAGCTGCGCACCGTGCTAACAAGCTAACCGACGGGCAACATTGAGCAAGCTGTAACAAAACTGCCTTTACACAGACACACCCCCTAGCCTGTCTAGACAGTCATAAAATATAAAAAGCAGTGGCCAGGTTTGAACCCAGGATACCATGCACCATAGTCAAGGTACTGAACCACTAAGCCACAACAGCTGTACTTAGAAATGCAGTAATAGCAAATATATAGGAATGAATAGAAAGTGGAGCATGACAAAGCAGGTTTTGTGAAGTTGATACAATTCCAAAATGGCCAATCACAGATATGTGTGGGAAAAACGGCATATATAAGCCCCATAGGCAGGAATACACAGCATAAACGATTGTAGAACTGACTAGCAGCCAGAATGACAGGAGTAGGTGAGGGTAGTTGCTTTCGAGCACAGAGGTGGGGCATTGAGGAGTCCAGATACATGGTCTGGCTCCTAGTCCACAATCATGAGGCCCAACTCATGCAGGGCCAGGTCCTGTGGGGAGCATATAGGGCTGAGGCGTGGGACCGGTTGGCTCATGATCTCACCAGTGCCACAGGGATTCCAAGGACTGGTGAGCAGGTCCGTCACCACCATGCGGACCTGAAGAGACACAAGCAGGACCAATTGAACCTTTGGATCCAGGAGGCCCGGCAAATGCCCAACGCCCCACTACTGAGTAAGTTACATTTAATTATGTATGTAAGAAATTAAATTAGCTGATATTATGGAGATGTGTATTCCAATATTACTTCATTTATATTACAGCTGCAGGTGTCCGTTCTGCGAACTGCAGAGCCTATGGTGATAGGCTGGTGCGGTTGCGCCAACAGGCAGGTCAGTAATCCACTCCCAGTAACTGTAAAGAAATATAAAAGTATGACAGTTAGCAAAAGAGTGCAGTGTAGTCACTAAGTAATAAAATGTGCAAGTAACAGTGTAAAAGTGTTTGCAGGTATTGCTTGATTACAAACGTGTGTTGCAGTCTGTAATCCAAACAGAAAAATGAAAATGTCTGAAATAAAGTCTGAAATAAAGATGCCCCACCTGTAATATAATAGTACACAACCTGCAGCAGGCTGAAATGTACAGCTGCAGAAAATGAGCAAATCACATGTGTGAAATATATCCCTGTTGAAATACTGAAACATGACAGAAGTGAGACTGCTGGAAAGGACTGTAATAACTACAGGTAAAACATGTCAATAAAGCCTAGAAGTAAGTACCATCCTGAATAGTAAAATGAAAACAAGTGAGAGAGTGTGAGAAAGAGTTATGAATCCACCAATAAAGTAGTAAGAACCCCTGAATAAAGTATACTGCAGTCAGTACAGAATGAAATGAATGTGACAAGTAGAACCAAACTGAAATGTGTTCAAAGTGTTGCTGCAGCTGGAATGTGTATCCCAAAATCTGAATATGTTGCTCTCAGTCTGCAATATGCAGATAGTATGATTGTCTGAAATACCAAACATCCACAGTTGTCTATAGCTATATAAAGCAAATGTAGCAGGATGATGTAGCTGAACAAAGCCAGATATGAACGTGTATGAAGAACAATAAAATGTATATTGATGTAGCAGTAACAGTCCTATCACCAAATTGAAGTAGTTATCATATAGGAAACTGTAGTTAGAACAGTAGTGTGTATATATCTGCAGCTATTAGAAATGTACAGCATATGTATTGGTATTCGAAGGTGTTAATATTATTTTCTTCACCCCCACCCTATAACAACATATAATCCATTCTACGTGAAATTGGTGTGTGCAATCACAATTAACACCCCTGGACATTTGTCCTGTTGGGTCATAAATATTTGCATGTATGTTGATGCATCTGCCCTGTTCATACATCCAAACCTGATGGCCTGTTGCCATCAATCAACCCTGCATGTTGTTGGACTGTATTGCTGTTCAAATTATGCATGTGTTATGCTCACTGTTCAATGGTGTGAATATCTGGGTGTTTGGTTAATGGGAATACTAATGCATGCTGTTACAACTAATTGCGAATGGTATTGTATGTTACTAACCCAAACTGTCATGACATAATGCAAAACATAGGACGACAGAGAAGGTGGGTTCCAGCGGACCCACCTCTCCCACCTCAGCTGGCGAGTGCACCTGGCATTAGTGCCCAGTCTGGACCCTCCTCTGGTGGCCCTGTGCCACCTGCGGGTGGAAGCGCTGCAGGGGATGGGGCCCGTCCCCCCTCTGCAAGCATGGCCGGAGGAGAACCACCACCCACCCTCCGTAGCGTCCGGACTGTGGTACGTAGGGAGATCCAGGACTCTGTTCTTGGGCCCCTACGCCAGCTTGAGGCACAGGTGGCACAACTTACGGGCATGCCTGTTGCCCGGCCTACACAGCCCCCAGCACAGCCCCGTCCTGGGCAGTGAAGGAACAGTGGCAACTGCCCATGGGTGGGGATATCAATTCCACTGTTGCCATCTGTGGGCTCATGGTATCTGGATATCCAAACCTCCATCCCCGTCAATTGTGTAACCCCCCCACACATGTCATACACCGCCCCTGTATGCGTCTTGTTTGTCTTGTCTGTTGACCTACCCAACCTACCTCCCCAGCTATACCGACTTCCTTCACCTGACATACCACTCTCACCTGAAAAAAAAAAAAGGGCACTCTGTACCCACAAAAAAATTACGCCCCATACATAGCTGCCCATTCCGCACATATGTCTGCTGGACATGGAAACTATCAATTACAATTGGCTGTACAACAAGTATTATTGCTGTCCTGACACCTCTCTCAGGGGTGGAAGGTTTCAAATGTCACACCAAATTACATACATATGCACAGCTGTTGCTGATGAAGAAATGGGCAGCTATGGACCTTACCTACATCCCTCCTGCAAAACCCGAGCTTGTTTCCCTACTGTCTTATCCTCTTTGTGACCCCTTTTTCACCACTTTCCTGTCTCCCCATTTTCATTTCTTTCAAAGAAAATAGTGCGGGTGTGCGCAAGAGTAAGCACGTTTAAGTGGTTGTAAGCGTGTGTGCGCGGAGCTCAATGCCAGTGCGCATGCGTGAGCTCCACGCAAACCAGCGCTAACCTGGTTACAACTGCTTAAAAGTGCCTTAGTCACTCTGATTGACAGGTCCTGTAGTCAGTTCAAAAGCAAAATAAAATCCCACTGTCAGTCCCAAACCCAGGACCTTGGAAACACTAGTCTGCATGACTTACCACTAAGCCATGACTGTTATACAAGAACATTGTGCTAAAATAAATATATCATGTAATAGTAGGAATGAATGTAAAGGGAATATAGGATGTGTAGTACACAAAGCAAGTCATGTATATTTACTGTCAAATCTAGTGGATATCTATGATAGTAGTGTGTGAACAGAAACAACCATGCTAGTTGGTAGCTAGTAGGTAATAATATCACTGTAGCACCTTGCAAGCCACACACATACTCACAGCAGGATAATCACTGCCCATACCCCACAACCTCTTACAGGAACACATCCGGACCAAGTAATAAAATATGTGGAGCAAAGGGCCAAAACCAGGGACACATTACAAATAATGTTACAACAAACTTAGTTCAGAGAGTAACAGGTTCTGCATTTTGTGGGATGTTTGGAAGGGTATGAAGTCTGAAACTTAAATGTTTGTCACTATATTCTGACTTGAGCCCAGAGTGATTTGCCAGAAAAAGCTGTGCATGAGATATTGACCAAAATATGAGGCAGAAATGTGGACAACCTGCAAATATTTGTACACATGAGAGATTTGACACCACCATATTTGAATAGTTAAGAGCATAGACATAGCAACACTGACTGAGTTACAGGAATGCCCCACAGACTCCATGTGAAATGTACAAACAGTATGCAGAAAGGTGTTACAACACATGCAATGGTAACTATGGAGTCCTGAAAGTATGCACCACTTGCATGGCAGACAAAGTGTAGTAATACATATGCTCATGCTATCCCACAGTCACAACTGCAGCATACCAGACAATTTAATGGGTGTACCCCACTGATATGTACCATTCCATGAGGCAGATAACAGATGCACCTGAGAGTGTCTGGGGCCTGCTCAGCAGCATACTCAAACACCCTAATAGATGTCAAGGCCCACACTATGGCCAGACCACACTGCATGCTGTAACACCCTAGCAGATATAGCAAGCATTCCAAGGTGTGAATGTACATGGAAAACAGGAAAGCCACAGCAGCACACTACAGTCAGGACACCTAGTAGGCATACAAGTAGTGACTGTAAAGGGCAAATATTGAAGCCATAGCAACAAAGTGCAAGAGCCACTGCTATACACCAGTTACACCACATGTCCCACAGGAAAGCACACACACACATTAACAGTAGTAGTAGTCATAGGTGTCAGTGTACACACACAGTTAGTACAGGAAACTGGATAAATGAATGGAGAAATGTTAATCTACAACACAGCTGGAAATATGAGAGAGATACCAACCTTTACACTCACAGAACATTGTCCACAGCATACCAGCATGGTCCCTGCCCTTAAAATCTGAAAGGGCTACACCTATCTCACATACCTTTTTATAGCACTGTTCTGAAATCACAGTGAGAACTGCAATCAGTACCCAACTGGCTGCATGCAATTAGCAAATGCTGGCTAACAATTGGTGCAGGGGCCATCACATGGACATATGCAGATACCTACAAAAGCGTGCTGTACTCCAAGTCCACACATGCAATACTTTCATTGCACCCTGAGGAGGAAGTGAGAGACAGAGAGAGAGAGACAGAGACAGAGAAAAACAAAATTAAACATACACAAACAAAACTGGTCAGCAACAGCCACCTGAAAGCTGACAACTGGCAAGTGGAGCAGCAGGACACAAAACCAGAAGGCAAAACAAGCAGCTGTGACAAACACAGGTAATGTAAAGTAATACTATAAAGGTCTACATACTGTGAACCCTCCATATGTGTCATTGGTCTGTATCCATATGTATATGAAGATGTGCAAAGGGCAGGGGACATACAGCAACTATCAGTGAAGGCTGTACATACATTTGTATGTGAGAGCATCTATGTGCACATATCAATGTAGGTTGAATGTAGGTTGTAGTGCAATGTACAAAGTAGGTTTCACAGTTATGTATGTTTAGCAGTATGTTAGTGTGTGTATACAGTATGGTAAACAAACATGTTGATATGTATCTATCATATGGATACGTATGTATGTCAAAATATGTATGTATATATATATATATATATATATATATATATGTATACATACATAGAGAGAGATGTAGGAATACATAGACAGATGTAGCTAGATAGAATATGTACAAACATATATATGTAATACACACATACAGATATAGATATATGTAGATACATATACATAGACAGACAGATATGACTATCTACAGGTATGACTGTATATGACGACCTCAACACCCCCTGTCCCACCCACTCTGTCACTCTCACCCCCCCTCCATATCTATAGCAATATATGTACATCAATATATAGACAGACAGATCTGACTATCTACAGGTATGATTGTATATGACGACCTCAACACCCCCTGTCCCACCCCCTCTGTCACTCTCACCCCCTCTCTGTCACACCCCCTCTCCATATCTATAGCAATATCTGTATATAAATATATATATGTGTATATGTATACAGACACATATATATATATATATATATATATATATATATATATATATATATATATATATACATATAGATATATCTATATGCATATATATGTATATATATATATATATATATATAGAGAGAGAGAGATGTGTATATATTCTGAGTGAGGCACATGTGTACAGATGTATTGCAACAGGTGCCTGGTAACAAAGGCATGGAGTGAACACCAGTGTCAAAACTGGAGTACCATACCCCATTTCAAATCACCTACACCAGTAACCACCAGATATGTGATTGGCTGCCCACCACTGCATGTGTCAGGGGAGAACAGGGTCATAAATGTGTACAATAGTTCCCCCAATGATATTCACAGTGGCACACTATTCCTGGAATACCTGCACATGGTATGTGTCAGCAGACATGGTGTGTCAGCTATGGACATGTAGGTCAGTGTACCCCTCCACACCACATAATGGCTGCCATGGTATGTACCTCACATGACAGCTACAGATATGGAGAAGGACACAGTGACATGTACAACACTATGACAATGCACTCAAACACATTACCAATGCACAGTGACTGACAACACCACAGAGTACACACATACTACCCACATAGAGGTTACCACTCCTGAATTTACATACTTAAGTCACACCCATGACAGATGTCCAACAACCATAGTAAAACCTCACACCATCCACAACCTAAATAACTGCTGTGTGTCGTCCATGCCACTGCAATAGAGAGCACAAGTGGAGGTAAAGGTTCCTACCCACAGATAAGACATACCCTGCAATAAACCACACAGTGTTAAGAAGCAAGACTCCCCATGAGTACATGTCACACATACCCCTGCTGAATGTTAGTCAGATAGGTAATATGCCATATGAGTCACCCTGTGTAACTGTTTGACAGCAGCAGGTACCATCACACCACATGTGTCACAGTGGTCAGGGTAGCAGAGCAGTATGCTGCTGTAGTCCCAGGGGCAATAGCATATTGTATAGTATTGTATTGTAATGTATTGTATTGTGTTGTATTGTATTGGTATGTTGAGGTGCCTCCTTCGTGGAGTGGAACCACTGCTGCTGCTGTGCACCAGTGTATAGGCACATATCCTGTAGTCAGGCTAGTGTTACATAGCACTTCTATATGTGTGTTTAGCTCCTGTTGGAGTTCATGTAGCATGCAACCAGGGATACCATCAGGTCCCATTCATGTTGTGTATTCTGCTTTCCTGAGGGCGGCTCTCACCTGGACATCTGTAATGACAGGGAGGTTACAGTCAGCTGGGATAACTATGTCTTATTTTGGGGGAGAGGGAGGGGTGAAACCTGCACTGAACCTGTCTGCCACAACGTTGTCAATATCTGTGGTTTCAGTGAATTATTTGTTTTTGTGTACTAACTATGAACATAGTGGAGGGATTCTGACCAGGTTGCTAACATAACTGAAGAAGGCCTTGTGGTTATCTGTAGTGTCCCTCTTGATTTCCCTCTCAAAGTTGCCCATGGATGTTTGTATGAGGGAAAATAGATCCTTACTAGTGCTGCTCAGACATGCCTTCCCTTTATGGAATTATGCTCTGTCTTGCAGTAGCTTCCATCTTTTGTAATACAATCTGTCTATGGCTGGGGTCCACCAGACAGGATGCTGTCCCTTTGTGGAGAGTGTCTTGGCCATATATGGGACTGCATGATCCATGCATTGTCGGAGATGTCCATAGAAAGCATTTGTGAAGGGGTCAGCATTGTGGGTTGTGTCTTCCACTGGCCCAGTGGGCTGAAAGCATACCATGTCACTGTTACAAAGTGTAAAGTTTGCATGTGCAATGTTATTCACTATAGTCATTTGTGCTGGTGGTGTAGGTAGAATATGTATATCCAGGGCAATTAGTTTGTGGTCATCTCACAGTAGTTGATGATGTAGCCCATACAGTACCTAGATACAAACCCCCAGAGTGAGGAGGTGCTCTGGACCTGAATCAGTGTTCTGACTGCTGGGGTTTGGTAGTATGTCGTATGGAGTGTGCCAGGTACTGTTGCACAGTTGCTGGTTGAGCACTGATACCTGGCCATTTACATGTGTATCCACCAATAGACAGACAGATGCTATATATGTGAGATATGTCGTATCATACCAGTCGAGTAGCATGTGTAATATGTGTGCCAAATTCTGCTGACATATATTGCTGATATCAGGTTATTTCCTTTTTCAGGAACATGGCTCACCCGCGAAATCCAGCTTACTCCACAGCTGAGGATGAGGAGATACACCAGAGCCTGGTGCAGGATTATGCAATACTCTTTTCCTGCACCAGCCAGAATCAGCAGGAGAGGGCTGCACTGTGGCAAGACCTGGTCCGTCGGGTAAATGACATAGGCACGCATAATAGGACATATGAGCAGGTACGACATCACTGCAGTGATTTAATCAGAAATGTCCGTCAGCGTGTCGGATATCCACAGGCAACAGGTTGCCACAGGTGGTGGGGTGGCTACACATCCCCCACTCACCAGACTGGAGGGACTACTCATGAGTGTAGTGGCTCCAGTATGCCAACAACAACAACAGCAGCAGACATGCATTATGATGGAGGCTGGAGCCACGCAGCAGCAAGACTATGAGCATGCAGGTAATATGCCATATGTATAGTTGACTGTTGTGTACACTGGTAATTAATGCATGTGTGAGGTGTGTCCTTGGTTTGTAGCTGTCATCATAGTATTTAATGTGCAAATGTGATATCATCAATATCAGCAGCTGACCTGTGAAAGGTGACTGTTGTACTACTGACCTGTATCATACTCAGTAACAATGGCACAGTTGTGCCCACTGACATTAGTTTCCTCACTTCTGCAGGTCCCTCCGGTGTAACAGCAATGCAGTCTATCCATGCTGGTGAGTGTGTATTAACAATACCTTTAATAGTCTTGATAGTAATAGTAATATTAGGCTCACTTAGTAGTGCTCTGTGTATGCATGCAGGTGTGTCTGTGTCTGTGTGTTGATATCTCACATACTGAGTAGTGTACAACTGTGTGCAACTGTGTGCATGTGTACGTGTGCATGTGTGCACGTGTGCATGTGTGCACATGCACATGTGTGCATGTGTGCACCTGTGCATGTGTGCACCTGTGCATGTGTACATGTGTGCATGTGTGGATGTGTGCATCACTGGTAATATTGTGTAGACATTGTAAACTGTGTTTCCTGTTTCCCTCCCACAGGTGCTGGTGCTGCTCTGGTGTCATGCAGGAGGGAATCTGAAGCAGGTGCCATGGGTACTGATAATGATGACATCTGTGTAATGGCACAGGAAGGTATGCCAGGGTCAGTCATTGGTCAGCCGATTGACAGTACACAGCTGTCAACCCCATCAGTGCGCACAGTTATCCTGCCAATACACCCTTTGTCACCACTGTCCCTAGGTGATGGACAGCATACAGTGGGCATTGACCAGGGTAATGTGGTATCTGTGGCACATGCCTCCCCACACAGCAGCTATGGGCATGGCCCTGAGATGGTACCACACAGACAGATGTCCAGGGGTTCTCGTGGGAGCATCCGTGGGCGTACTGCCCCTGTCAGACGTGCCCACAGACGTCTTACAACCTCAGCTATGTTTCGGGCTGTCATGCAGGCACAGTCACGTATGGAACGGTACAGCAGACAGGGTCTGAGGGAGCTGACAGCATGTCACACAGCCATGACTGACAGTATGCGTGACATTGCGCCTGCCATCCATAATTTCACTGATGTCATAGACAGACATTGTGGGGACATATTAGACCGGTTCCACAACTACATGTCCATGAACCAAGGCGATGGTGGACGGTTGAGGCGTCGACGTGGGCATATGCCAGCAACAGCAGCAGCTGGCAGTTGTCGCAGATGACAACAGGGCTGCGGCCGCCCCCATAGTGCCAGCAGCAGCCCCAGCAATGCTGGGTCTGTGCTGTCATCAGACCGCCCCAGGAGACCACGTGCACGTGGCTCTGGCCAGGCCCGACAGGGATCTATGTCCAGTCAATAAACACCTGCTTCTGATGACAGTACCCAGTCTGGGTTGGTACTGGATACGGTCTGTAGCACCCCTGCAAGGCACAGGTACCGTGTCCATGGCCAGAGACACTGATCTGTATGACCTGGCAGTTACAGTCTGTGGCTGTCCACAAACACCAGTATATGGCAGCCATGAGGTGGAACTGTGTGCATCCATACACACATGCAAATTGACAACACCTAGGGCTACCGCATACACGCACACACTGCATCAACATTGTCCCACCTTGTACTGCTGTCCCTCACCAACACACATACACATACATGTCAATTGGTGGTATCGGTGGCTGACTCAGGCATACCAAGTTCACACCCTGTGCATATGATGAAACTGTGCCACCTCCTGCAATCTGTAACATCAGTGCAGGTACAGGTTAACATGTTGCTCATGCACAGGGCGACTACATAGACGTGTAGTAATAGTATCATGTTGTTAACAGTACTGTGTGCTGAAATAATTGTGGGTATATCACAGCATGCCTGATGCAGTAAGGGTATGATTGTCATGTACTGTTGTCTACACACATGGTAGGTACCATAGTGTATCATCTGCACATGTTGGCATACTGGTGGTAAGGATGTCAACAGAAGGCTACATACATAGGTAGCACAGGGGATAAGGTAATGAAAGTATTAATACGCAATGATGGACATGAAAACTGCAAGTGGCATGTTGCCCACACTGGACTCTGCAATGCGGATGTTTGAGGATGTTGATATGTGTGCAGTACTACACGACTGGTACAGGACACACAGGAGCACCCTAGCACTGCAAGCTCACATCTCATACCATGCTAGACAGCCCCAACACACAAAACTAACTGTCACAGGTGGGAGAGTCCCCATACATGTCAGGGATACTGTGGTGGTAGGCCAGGTAGCATACATCCTACTAAGTATGGAACCACTGAGTGAAGGCTCAGTGTCTGTTATATGACATGTGTATTACTGCAGGTATGAGCACATGGGTTTCCATCCAGTTATTGTACATCCTGACGGTACATGGTCTGTACACTTGTGTGCACTGAGACTGGACCCTAGCCATCTGACCTGTGTATTTCCATGTACATGGGCATAGTGCCTGCATATTTGCAGTGTTACCTACTGGAAGTGGTACAGCTTGTTTGTTGTACAATGGACTACATGCAGCCCTGTTACTGTAGCTTTGTTTGCATGCATGTTTGCTTGCAATTACCCTGGAATACTGATCCCACCTGCAATGCATAGTTACAGAGCTTCTGTGGACTCCTAGTGACATCTGCATAGCTTACTATATGTATGTCCATGTCTCACTTGACAGAATGTCACTGTTTGTCCTGTTCACATGTACGTTGCCTGTGACACATTGCATATGACTTACCTGGCATTTGTCCACGTGAGCAGTCATGTATGCCACTGCTAACTAATCACAGGCACTACACCCTCACATACTCATCTTCTGTTGAACCACCTGCTTCACTAGGGATGGCTTGCACCTGTCACCCCTGGGCTTTTGGATATTGGCAAAGGCTCTTGCTACCCCTATATTGCCTTTGTTAGGCAAGGCTCAAATGACAAACCCACCTTCATAGGTATCACAAGGGATAAGAAACTAAAAGTAATGCTACTCAATGCCAGAAGTCTAAACCTCAAGATGCATGCACTCGAAACTCTCCTTAGCATGGAGAACATCGATATATGTGCAGTAACAGATACATGGTTCAGGGCTACTGAGAGCACCCCAGCACTACCAGGTTATACCTCATACCATGCTTCTCAGCCCCAAAACTTGGACCGAACCACAAAAGGAGGGGGAGTATTGATTTTCATCAAAGATACCCACACCTCCAGGTTGGTGGCAAAGCACCAAGCATCAGAGACTATCCATGTGCAACTAACAATGGGTAAAACTGCCTTCCAGGTTATAGCCTGCTACAGACCACCCTCCCAAACCCAAGAACTGCACTCGGCCTTCCTGAGAACAGTGGAAAATATGAAGGTCTCTCCAAACACCAGTATATTGGGCGACTTCAACTACCCAAACATAGACTGGGAGCATGACTCTATCTCCAACACCCTAGCCCAAAGATTCCTAGAATATATGAACTCAAATGCTATGGAACAACTTGTTACCACTCCCACAAGAAGGGAAAACATACTGGACCTGATCATCACCAACATGGGGACTCTATGCTCCAGATCAGAAGTGTATCCCTCACTGGTAAGATCAGACCATAAACTAATCTCACTGTATATTCACATCCCGACCCCACCCCCTGCCCAGAAAACCACACTGAACAACTTCTCTAAAGCAAATTCACACTCCTCAAAACTGAGGTGGAAACCTTCAAAGCCCCTGGGCCTGTGGAAAATACGGACCAGACCGCAGATTCCTCTATAAACGCATTCTATGGACACCTTCAGGAATGCATGGATCATGTGATCCCGAATAAAACCAAGACCCAATCCTCCAAAGGCAGACGTCCTGTCTGGTGGACCCCAGCCATAAACAAACTATACAATAGAAGGAGGAAGCTACTAAATGATACAGCAAAATCCCAAAAAGGGAAGGCATCACTGATCAGTATTAGCAAAAAACTATGGGCACTCATAAGATTGTCTAAGGCCAGCTTCGAGAGAAAATTGCACAGGACACTAAGCATCATCACAAGGCTTTCTTTAGTTATGTTAGGAACCTGGGTGGTAATTCCCAGATATGCTCAGAGGTAGTCCAAAATGTCAGTAGAAACACCAAACCCACAGACATTTCCAACATCCTAGCTGACAGGTTCAGCGCAAACTTCTCCCCCACGCCACACCGAAAGGACAAAGATCTATCCCAGCAGAGTGCTGCCCCTCTGACATCTCAGATGCTCAGGTAAGAGCCGCCCTCTCCAAAGCAATAAACACTGCATCAATGGGACCAGACAGTGTCCCGGGCTGTGTCCTACATGAACTCCAAGAAGAGCTACACCCAAACATAAAACTGCTGTTCAATCCCAGCCTTACTACAGGATATGTGGCCAGAGAGTGGCGTACAGCAACAGTGGTCCCTCTACAGAAAGGTGGTGCCTCAACAGATCCTGGACACTATTGCCCCATAAGCCTGACTAGCTTGGTCTGCAAAGCTATGGAAAGGATCATCATGGACCTCATAAATAAAGATATTGGGGACCTACAGACACTGGATCATACCCAGTTTGGCTTTGTTAAGAGCAGATCCTGCCTCTCAAACCTGGTTTATTTCTTTGAAACCATCACCAAGGCCATTGACGAGGGGAAGGTGGTCCACACAGCCTACCTGGACCTCGCAAAAGCCTTCGATACAATACCCCACTTGGGCATTCTAGAGAAGCTCACCAGCTTAAATATAAACCCCTATGTCACTAGATGGATTGCACACTGGCTCAAGGACAGAACCCACATGGTTAGAATTGCTGGAGCCATGCCAGACTCCAAACCAGTTACAAGTGGTGTCCCACAAGGCTCATTCCTGGGACTTCTCTTGTTCAGTATATATTTATCGGAGGTACAGGCCAACACGGAAGGACTGTGGCTGACCAAATTCACAGATGACTGCAAACTGGTCACCATAATCAACTCTCCAGCCAACACAAGCATCCTCCAAAAGGGCCTCATAGAAACAGACAACTTGTGCCAGACCCATGGCCTCAAGCTGAATGCCAAAAAGTGTATAGTCATCCCCTGTGGCAAAAACAAAGTGCCCACAAAGTACCACATAGGTGGTAATCCATTAAGTACAGAAGAAGTAATTAGGGACCTGGGGACCCAAGTTGATAGCAATCTCTCATTTGACAACCATGTGGCCAAAGTGGTTAGAAAAACATTTTATATAGCCCACCTCATCATGAAGGGATTCACATCTAGATCAGGGGAGGACATTGTGCCTCTTTCCTCATCCCTCGTCAGGCCCATAATTGAGTACAATTCCCCTGTTGGGATGTACCTTACCAGACACCTGCAGCAACTGGAAAGACCCCAAAAGTACCTCACCAAGAGGATCAAAGTGCTCAAACAGATGCCATATGCTGACCGGTTAAAGAAACTCCAGCTCTACTCAGTGGCATACCGCCTGTTCAGAGGCGATCTGTGCCTGATGTATAAAGCCATGTCAAACCCGGAATTAATGGACATGCTGCACCTCAGAATATCCAAATCCCATCGAGATACACGCTCGAGAGACTTAAACCTCAGCACTGAAATAAATAGGACATGCTGGAGGTACAGATTCATAACCCAGAGGCTCCCTTCACTCTGGAATAAAATCCCAGTCCAGGTTAGGCAGAGTCCCTCATTCACACTCTTCAAGAGGAATCTTGATGAGTGGATGGGACATCATAGGTTTACCCCAGGTATCACTTCTGTGTCACTGTTAGACAGAGGCACATTATACTAACTTCGAAAAAGGGCATAGCAAGATAAATTTACAATGGATGGTGACAGCCATACACATTCTGGCTAGGTTTATAAATGCCCTAGGGCAGATAGCCTAGTATGAACCTATGAACCTATGTACCTTGTTCCCCATTGGCCCTATGTGCTGTTAATCACCATGGCAATCACAATACTATGGTAGCATGTGCAAAGGTCAGTTGTCAGTCACCTCTATGGTACAGTTGTGGAATATGTGGGTCATGTGGCAATGTCACAGCTGCCACATGTACACAGTCAACCCTCTCCCCTACACATGGACGCACAACACATGTATGAGATGGAATCACATAGCCAAACTGGGGACTAAGCACTCTGAATCCAGTACTGGCATAACCTGTCAGGTGGCATGAAATACTACAGTGACTGCAATACCAGTCTGATGTAGACCTACACTGACAGCAATACAAGCACGTGAACACACTGGGCCATTCGTGGACCCTAAGAATAGCATCCTGCCTGAGCGGCAGACACCTCTGCAGCTGACATACAGGCATACGTTATGCCAGAACACATCACGCATAACACATAGCACACAAATCCTGTGTGCCAAACAGTCACAGCCTGTACGGCTAGACAACACACCTGCTACAGTTGTGTTAGGTACCTTTATTGTCCGGTACAGTGAAATCATGCTCACCAGGCTGGATAAGGTGAAGGTCACAGTGATATGCCCGTGGGGCACTATGGTCCACCAGATAACACAAGCATACAGGTCAGTCAGAGGCATGGACACATATGACTTAGTCATTGTCCATGCCACTATGGCTGACCTGTGATGTACCTCCCTGGACTACATGATAGGGAACATGGAAGGGCTGTCTGAGCATGTGGCACAGGCTGGTATGACCCTGACCTTGGTTGGCATCATACCCTCACCAGGAATGCTGACGTATTACTGAATGCTGATGAATTACTGTACCTACAACACCCTAGCTGAAAGGTTCCTAGCATGTAGTCATTGCATTGCTATTGAACAACTTGTTACCACTCCCACAACAGGTGAAAACATGCAGCACCTGTTCATCAACAACATGTAGACTATATGCCCCAGACCAGATGTGTATCCCTCGCTGCTAGGTTGATACCATCTACATATCACACTGTATATACACATACTACATGCAGCACCCGCATAGAAGACCACAGTCATAATGTTATCCAGTGCAAATACCATGTATTCACATGTAGCAGGCATCAGACATGGTAACTATTGAAGGTCACAGGTACATATGTGTATTTAGCACACACATACATCATCTGTGTCCATTGCCATTACTGGTTTAATCGATGTCATGCATTATTGTGAACAACAACCCACACACATGGGCATTCTGTGCGACAAAAACACACGTGGCATGTCTGGAATCCAATGCCATAACTAACTGTGCTATGACAGTAGTGAGAGACGCAGTAGCAGAGCATGCTATTTGCATTACTGGGAGATTTGCCGTCTTCCGCTGTACTTGTAGGGTGCTGACATCATCTCTGTGTAGAGATTGGAATATGCAGCAGCTGGTGTGTTGTACTGGTTGGCAAAAGGGTCAGTTCTCTCACACATGTGATTGCACACACACTTGCTATTTGCAGGATTCAAACCCCTACCTAACTATGTTATGACACTCAAGATGGACACATTAGCAGAGCATGCTATTTGCATTACTGGGAGGTTTTCCTTCTCCTGCTGTACTTATAGGGTGCTGACATCGTCAGTGTTTAGAAAGGGGAATGTGCATCCTGTAGTGTGTTCTCCTAGTTGCCAAAAGGGATATTTCTTTCATACAGACTTGCACACACACCAACCCCACTCACCCACCCACACACACTGAGCATTTGCAGGATTCAAACCCCTACCTAACTATATTATGACACTTGAGGGAGATGCATTAGCAGAGCGCGCTATCCGAATTACTGGGCATCTGTTCTGCACCTGCAGTATTTATAGGGTGCTGACATCATTATTTCTACAGAGGTATGTACATCTAGTACTACCTGTCAGGTGGGGGATAGCATATATATGCATTTGCAGCCACCTACGCCAGGGTCAGATATGCACATCGCACTGGCAGGTTATGTTTTATACCATGCTTCATGACCACAGGACCTGTAACACACAACACAACCAGTCCTGAACACCCCTCCCACATCCAGGACACACACTTTGCTTCCCTGGGAACAGTGCCAAGATATGCAGGTGTTCACATACACCATTCCAGTTGTTAACGTCAGGTACAGGCATATTGTGTGTGGGAACTACTCAGGCCTCTACAACATTACCCTACAGCCACTACAATTTGTGAGTCCATGTGCTATGGCAGAACCACTCACCACAGCCACAAGGGGGGATACATATTGCACCTGACCATCTACAACACCAGAGGTAGACCACCATTGTTGATATCTGACTATACCCACCTTTCCCTGGCCATCCATATCCCATCCCCACCCCCAGGCAAGGTTGTCACTGCAAACAAACTGTATTTATCAAAAGCAGACTTTACACTTGTGAAGACTGGGGTTGAAGACTTCAAAGGACCCATGCTGGGGGAGTATACAGGCCACTCTGCATAATCCTTGACAATTGCATTCTATGGGCATGTGGAAGGTTTGCATTGATCATGCTATCCCAAATATACCCATGACTGCTCCACAACAGGACACCTGTCAGATGTACACCAGCCATATATGAGCTGTCAAACAGACAGAGTGAGCTAATACATTGCAGAGCAGTAGCCCACAGAGGGAGGACATCTCTGAACAGTACCGGCATGACACTTCAATCCCTCATAATCATCACGACACAGTGTTGACAGTGAAATTGTCCAGACAATGCAGATAAGGCTCCCCTCAGTCTGTTATTGACGCCCACTTACTGTTAGAGGTCCTCAGCAACCCTCTTCCAGCACACACCAACAACATGGCTGTGGCTTAGCAAATTCAAACCCTGGGATCTCCACTGTGTCCCTGCTTGACAGGGGTACAGCACACTAGCCTCACACGGTGCCTTATGTGACCTACTTTGCAGTGGCACAGTAGCCTACTGTACTGGGGAGGCAGACGCCAAGCACACTCTGGCTAAGCTGTCATTCCCTAGGGCAAACAGCCTAGTGTTGACCTCTACACCCATATGTTTAATTGTCAGATGCACATTATTTGTTGCTGATAGACTGTTTGCAGGTCTTTATTGCCATAGCATTCCCTGTTTGTATGAACAACTTGTGTATCTGTAGAAGATGTTTGCATATGGGAGAGATCCACTATATCACGTATGTCTCTGTAGTCATTTAACTGTGTGCACTGGGCAGATTGCTGTAATGTGGTTGGTTCATGGAATAACACGTACAAATACCAGATATGTGTGGCCAACTGCTAAACTGAGATTTGGCCTGTGTGTGTGAGCATGCCCAGTTCAGCCTTCCCATGGCATGTTGTCTGACATATGTCCCATTTATCAAAGTGTGCGAGCATGCCCAGTGTGAGCTTTCCATATGTTGAACTCTGCAGCCCACCACATTTGTGGATGAGTGTGAACTTCAACAAATATCTCCCGTTTATGGTTGTGTGTTGTTTGTCATGTTGTGTAGTTACTGTCCAACTGCTTTGTGTGTGAACACAACAGGGATTATACTGTGCCTGCAGGATTTGCATGGGATACTTTGCATATAGTTGTCAACATCCTTTCATACTGACCTAACACTGTAGTACCGTATAGTGTACTGGTTCAGTACTTTCACTATGGTGGACAGTATCCTGGGCTTTAGTCCTATCACTGCTTTACAGTTCCATAGTGAGCACAAACAGCCTGGTTAGGGGCCAGTTGTGCACATCTGACCATGTTGCATTATGTTCAGATATGAACTACTTAAACCAGGCTTGTCCAACATTGGTAGTGTATTCCACAACATAGGTGTACATTTGCAAACACTAGCGATGTGCCTTAGGCCATTTCTAATGCTAGTCGGAGAGTGTGTTTGTTCTTCGACACACATTGTAAGTGGAGTTTGCCATGACATATGTCATGGTTAGTATACTGTGCCTCCGTCTACCTGTGACATAACAGTGATACCCAGGGTAAACCTACAATCTCCCATCCACTCATCAAGATTCCTCTTGAGGAGAATCGATGAGTGACTCTATGGATAACCTGTACTGGGAGTTTACTCATGAGTGGGAGTGGCTTCTGTGTTATGGATCATGCAGTACAGCTTGTCCTATGTATGTCAGTGCTGGGGTTCAGGTCTCTCATATGCATAGCTCACTGCCATTCAGATTGTACAAGGTGCAGCATGTTTATTGATTCCAGCTTGGACATGGCTTTATACATCAGGCACATCTTGCCTCTGGGTGGGCAGTATGGCAGTGTGTGTAGCTGCAGTTTGTTTAATCAGGCAACACATGGCATCTGTTCAAGCTCTTTGATACTCCTGGTGAGGTACTGTTGGGGACTTTACAGTTGATGGAGGTGTCTGCTGAGGTACATCCCACAGGGGCTATTGTAGTCAGTTGTAACGCTGATGAAGGATGACTGCAGAGCCACAAAGACCTCCCCTTATCTAGATCTGACAACCTTTATGATTAGGTGGGTATATGGTATATTTCTGTAAACAGTACAGCCACATGTTTGTCCAATGCAGGATATCTATCACCTTGTGTCCCCAGGTCTCTCATTGCATGTTAAGTATGTAATGGGTTAACACCTATGTGGTAATTGGTGGGCACTTACTGTATATCCATGGGGGTTGACTATACACTTTTCTGCAATTAGCTTGCTGACATGGCTATGGCACCAGTTGTCTGTTTCTATGTGGCCCTTTTGTGGGATGCTTGTGTCAGCTGGAGGGTCAGATATGGTGGTCAGTTTGTAGTCCTCTGCAAACATGTTAAGACACAGTCCTTCCATGTTGGCCTGTACCTATGGGATATATCTATCAAACGAGGGAGGTCCCAGGACCAAGCCTTGTGGGATGCCAGTTATATCTGGTTTGTAGTCTGACATGGCTGCAGCATGTCTGACCATGTCAGTTCTGTCCTTGGTCTGGTTTGCAACCCCTCTACTGACATAGGGGTTTATATTTAAGCTGGTGAGCATATCTATAATGAACACATAGGGTATTGTATGGAAGACTTTGCAAGGTCCAGCTACGCTGTGTGGACCACATTGCCCTCATCAATGACCTTAATGACTGTTTCAAATGAGTCAAACATGTTTAGGGGCAGGATCTGCACTTAAGAAAGCCACACTGGGTAGGGTTCAGTGTCAGTAGGTCCCCAATATCTTTATGTCTGCGGTACATGCTGATCCTTTCCATAGCTGTGCAGACCAAGCTTCTCAGGATTCTGGGGTGGTAGTTTTCAGTATCCATTCAGGCAACACCTTTGTTGAGAATGACCACTGTTGCTGTACACTGCTCTTTGGGTACATATCCTGTGGTAAGGCTGACATTGAGCAGTAGTGTGATTTGGCATTCCATTCTTCTTGGAGTCCATGTTGGATTCAGCCCAGGACACCATCTCATACCATTGCTGCTGTGTGTTTTGCTTTGTAGATGCTGGCTGTTACCTCAGCATCTGCAATGTCAGGGGGCCAGCAGTCTGCTGGGATAGATATTTTGCATTCTGGGGGGGTTTGCACTGCACCTGTCAGGATGTATGTTGGCAATATGTGTGTGTGTTTGGTATGTTGTTTGTAATATTTGTGTGATTCAGAGCATATCTGTGAATTCCCAACATGGTTCCTACCATCAGTTGAGGAAGCCTTGGGATTATCCTTAGTGTCCTGTACAATTTGTATCTTCATAGGTTCATAGGTTCATACTAGGCTATCCACCCTAGGGCATTTGTAAGCCTAGCCAGAGTGTGTGTGGCTTTCACCACCCCTTGCTATGTGAATATTATGGCCATTTATGATTTGCTTTGCTCTGCCTCTGTCTGGACATGACACAGTGAAGACCCCCACTGTAAATCTACAATCATCCATCCACTTGGCAAGATTCCTGTTGAAGAGTGTCAGTGAGGGGCTCTGCCTAACATGGACTGGGATTCTGTTCCAGGGTGTGGGGAGCCTCTGGGTTATGTATCTGTCCCTCCATCACATCCTATTTCATTATGTGTTGAGGTTGACATCTCTCACTCTCACAGCTCCGATGGCTTTGAGTTTTCTGGGGTGGAGCATATCCATTACTCCTGTGTTGGACATGGCCTTGTACAACAGACATACAATGCCTCTGTGTAGGCAGTATGTGACTGTATTCAGCTGGGGTGTCTACAGCCAGGCAGCATATGACATATATTTGAGACCCTTTATCATCTTGGTGAGGTACCTTTGAGGTCTTTCTAACTGCTGCAGGTGTCAGGTAAGGTACATCCCAAATGAGGCATTGTACTAGATTATGGGTCTGATAAGAGAACAGTATAGGGGCACAATGACCTCTGTTGACGTAGATGTGAATCCTTTCATGATACGGTGTCCAATATAGACAGTCTTCCTAGCCACATTGGCAATGTGAGTGTCACATAACAGGTTACTGTCCACTTGTGTCCCTAGGTCCCTGATTACTCCTTCCATACATAATGATTTACCACCTATGTGGTAATTTGTGAGTACCTTGTTTGGTATTTGGTGGGACATTCATACTGTCCAGTGTCTTCAGGATGGCTGGGTGGGGTTCCTGTGTGTGAGAGTGTGGTCTGTAGCATGCTACAGACTGTACAGCCGTCTTGCCTACGGTTAGTTGCACATGGGTGGACTCCAATGCCTTGTGCATTGTCAGTTACCTGGACGTATGGGTGTCTGTGCTGAATATGGATACTCACCCTCCTTTTATGTTTTGTTCCATGTTTTGGGGCCATAACGCATGATATGTGGTATAACCTGATAGTGCTGGTGTGCTGTCAGGAGGCTTGCAGCAGGTTTCTGTCACTGCACAGACATCGATGTTCTCCATACTGGGGAGGGCCTCGGGAGCATGCATATTGAGGTTTACGCATCTGGCATTGGTCAGCATTACCCTTATGTTTCTTTCCACTTATGTTTTCTAGGGTGGTGGGTTAGTCTTTCAGGCCATGCCTACGAAAGGCTCTATGGAGGTGGCAAAAGCCTTATCCAATATCCAGACGCCCAGGGGTAACAGGTGCAAGCCATCCCTGGAACAGCTGCGTGGCTTGTCAAGCATGACATCCCAAGCAGACAGACATTGGATCCCCTTGGAATGACACCAGTAATTGTGCCACTTTTATAACAGATCATTCTGTGTTTGTACTATGGCATCATTCTTAGTGAGGGTAGGATGCTGCAAATGGTCAGTGTCATACCGGCCTGGACTACATAATCAGAAAGCTCATCTATGTCTCTTTTCATGTAGTCCGGGGAGGTACATCTCAGGTCATTCACACCAGCATGGACTATGACTGCATCATATTTGTACTTGCTTTGGGGTGACCTGCATACTTGTGTTATGTGGCGTATTGTAGCAGCCTACAGGCAGCTTACTGTACCCTTTCCCTTGTTCAGTCTGGTGTGCGGGACAGCAGCATGTCTCACTATGGAGTCACCTATTACAACTGTATCAGGCATGTTGTTTCTCCTTCTGGCCTGTGACTGTTTGGCACACCAGCTTTGTGTACTATGTGTTGCATGTGCTATGTTTGGAGGTTGTTTGATTGGGTGTCTGCTTTGGAGGCCACTGTTGGTGTGTTGTGTTTGTAATTCGGGCCTCCGGGAATGTTTTTCTGTGTTTATGTCTTTGGTTTGCAGTTGTGATAGGTCTATGTGGGACTGGGTTTGTGGTGTGTGTGGTTACCTTCTCCTCCTGACTAGTTTTGGGAGTACTGAGTTGAGGGAGCTCAGCCTCCAGTTTGGATAGATGGTTGCATCTCTCACATATATTTGTATTTCTTGGGGGAAGTTGAGGGTTGTCTGTGTACTTGGGGCAGGTGTAACATTGCCTCAAGATTCACAGATTCAACTTGTTGTAGCTGGCCTTAGTGGATTGTATGTGTGGACATATTTTATTGCCATACTACTGATCAGTGATTACTTCTTTTTTATGTTTGCTCTATCATGTAGTAGCTTCCTCATTCTCTTGCATGGTTTGGTTATGGCTGGTGCCCACCATGCCAAATGCCTGCATGTATGGCATTGTGTCTTGTTTTAATTTAGGATTGCATAATCCAAGCATTCCTGGCAGTGTTCATGGAATGCCTGTATAACAGGTTCTGAGGTGTGGCCCATATTTTGCACCTGCACAGGGCCTTTAATGGATTCCACATCAGTTTGGAGGAGTGCAACTTTTGCTTTACACATGTTTTTCACTGTGGTTTTCTGGCCAGGGACTGTGGTCAGGATGTGTATATCCAGTGTGATTACTCTATGGTCTGGTCTTACCAGTGAGCAATACACTTCTCATCTTACCATCCAGTACCCATGTTGCTGATTATCACATCCAGTATGCTTTCCCCTCTTGTGGGAGTGGTACGTTGTTCCTGGGCATTTTGGTTTATGGATTCTATGAACTTTTGTCCTACAGTGTTGGAGCTAGTATAATGCTCCCAGTCTATGTCTGGGTATTCTCAGTCACCCAATATAATGTGGTTTGGAGGACTTGATATAGTCATATATTCCAACATAGGCCAGGTGCAGTTCCTGGTGTTGGGACGGTAGTCTGTAGCAGGCTATAAACTGGGGGGCAGTTTTAGCCACTGTTACTTGACCATGGCTAGTCCATGCTGCTTCTTGTTGTGGTACCAACATGGGGGTGTGGTTATCCTTGACAATTATTGCTAGTCACCCTCCTTTTGTAGCTTGTTCCATGTTTTGAGGCTGTACAGCACAGTATGAGGTGTAACCTGGTAGTGTTAGGGTGCTGTTGTGAGCCTTGACCCAGTTTTCTGTTACAGCACAGATATCAACATTCTCCATACTGGGTGAGTTTAGACTGCATGCATCTTACTGTTTAGACTTCTGGCATTGGGTAGCATTACATCTAGGTTCTTATCCCTTCTGATACCTATGGAGGTAGGTTTGTGTTTTGAGCCTTACCTATTCAGGGCACACTGTGGGTAACAACAGCCTTTGCCACTATCCATACGGCCTGCACTGATAGGTGCACGCCAGTCCTAGCAGGTGGAGCATCATGTCATGCTCAGCATGTCATCCCAGGCTGGCACACTTTGGATCCCCTTTGACTAACTGCAATACTTCAGCCAATTATTGCAATTGATCATCTCATTGTCATATTGTGGCATGATGCTTGGTGAGGGTAGGATGTTAGTCACGGTCCTCAGGTGTGCATATAGTACATGGTGTTACATTACTTAACACATGGCATTCATGCCTCAGGTGGTGCTGAAGGGCTGCCTCTGTCGGATGCACATATTACACTCCCTGTACATGTTTCTGAGCAGGTCATGTCATTTTAGGCATCCCTGTTATTATTTGAGTGAATCAGAGGGGACATCATTCCCAGGGTTCCTACTGAGCCAGTGTATGTGCTATGCGTTGCCTCTTTGCCAAGGCCAGGGCATACTGGGCACGCCTCCTTCTGCCTACTGGGGCAGGCTCAGGTTGTTCCTCCTCCGAGTCACGCTCTGCCTGTGATGGCCTTGGCAATGGTGGGGGGCTGTTTGGCCCAGCCCTATGCTGGTCCTGCTGCAGCTGTTTTCGCAAGATCATATTATGTAGCATAGCACATACCATGACATTTGGGTACATGTAGTTGGTGTGTACTGCAAGGCTCCACCAGATGTGTCCAGACACCGGAACTGTGACTTGAGCAACCCAAACACACGCTCTATTACATTACATGTTTGTGCGTGTGCCTCATTATGGCGTTTCTGTTCAGGTGTGTGTGTGCATTTCTGATGGGTGTCATCAGCCACGGCTCTAGTGCATAACCTGCATCCCCCACTAGGTGTCCGTGTGGGATGTCCCCATTGGCAAATGTCCGGTACAGCTGTGTCAAATGCCAGATGTGTGAATCATGGTAGCTCCCAGGGCAGCCAGCACACACATTCATTATTATGCCCTGGGCATCACACATGACCTGGCAGTTGATGGAGGGGAAGCCCTTGCGGTTAAGGTAGTCCCTACCCCGCTCACCAGCTGGTGCTTTGATGCGTATGTGCGTGCAGTCTATTGCACCCACTACCTCAGGGTATTCTGCTATTTGCTGGAAGAGACGCATATTGCTGGCCAATACCTCACGGGTATTGGGGAAATATACATGATCACCGACATGTGCTGACATGACATACAGGAACTGGTGCAGTACCCTGGAGGCTGATGCCTTGATATCCCCATCATATCACCAGTTGGTTTTTGAAAGGTACCTGTTGCTAGTATTCTTAGGCCAACACATACCTTGGTTTCCACTGGGATGGGTTCCCCTCTGTTGGTTCTGTGTGTGAGGCGTGGCCTGCACAGCTCAACTATTTGCTGCAGGAGCTCTCTGTCCACTCTATAGCGCTCTACTATCTCCAGCTCATGTAACCCGTGATAAGTGACCCTGGGCCTGTACACTCTTCTCCGTCTCTTCACTGTGGGTTGTCTGGCACCATCTGCATTGTCACCACCCTCAGCAAGTCGCCTATGTCTCATTATGACAGCTATGGCAGCCCCTAACATTTCTGCTCTGAGTTCAGCTTTTTCAGTTTTCACTTCTAATAGCTTACTCCTGTCTTGCAGTGTCTCTTGAGAGAAACATCCTGCACTGCTGTTTGCAGAGTTTTAAGTGCTGGGCTGGGCTACTATTCTGCCTGTGTAATTGCCTGCTTCTAATTGTTTTCACCTGCTAGCTCCAGCAGTGTTCCCTGCTAGCTTCCTACAAATTCTGTTGCTTCCTTTCTCCTTTCTGTTTCCTCATGGGGGAGCAGCGTGCATACCAGCAGAAACACGCTCACAGTGGCTAACATGCGTGCACAGATGCTTACACGGTTCAGAATCTGCTTATTCAGGTTAAAACGCGCGCACACCCGCGCAAACAGTGTTACAGGTCTTCCAACAGGCTCCTACATGCTCAGTCTGCCCTACACGCGTGCACACCAGCGCAAACAGTGTTAAACATCTCCCAACACGCTCCCACATGCTCAGTCTGCCTTACACGTGTGCACACTGTCCTACTCGTGCTTCATGGTGCACTGCATGCATGCCCAGCAAGAAACTTTGGTGTAGGCAACAGTGTACACCTTCCATTTCTTGACTTTCCCATGCTTATGTTGTGGCACTCCTCTTTCCATGATATGTGTCTGACATCTGTCATGTAACACTGACCTCCAATGAACTGCATTTCTTTCTGCCTTTCCCCCCTGTGATGTCACCTATCTCCTACTCTGTTCCTCCCCTTATGTAACTCTTACACTACTCAGAATGTGCTCATTTGCTATGTGACAGTGGAATTCAGTATGCTAACACTCATTTGCATCAGATTGCTTACTAATGCTTAGTTACATGTCTTAGACTCAGCTTCCCCCCTTAGCAACCACTAAACGGTGGCCATGTTGTTTTTGGTCTGCTGGTCCCTGCATTGTAAACCCATGTATTGCATAAAACCCACATTTGTGGGTTTATAACCTTTATTTTTATGTTTTATACAGCGCAGCCCGTTTGCGCAGGTCTATGCTGGGTTTAAACTTCGGCGATCACCGAAAAAAAAAATATATATATTTTTTTAATATTTGCATCGGGGTACCTTGCCAATGGCCACATATTTGGCCATTGGCATGCTGCCTGACACATATGCACCCTTTATTTGGAGCTGACATGGCTCCATTGTGGTTTTTGCAGAAACGTACTCAGTTGTCAACTGAGTACATTTCTGCAGCTAAAACGGCTCTTACACGGGCTGCTTTGGGCTTCCTGGATTGCTAATCTACCTCATTTGCATGCTATTCGGCTGCAAGTGAGGTGATTAGCATATCCACGCCCACTCCGTGTAAGAGACGTTTTAGCTGGTCTCTTACACGGACTTTAGGGCTGTTCCTGGATCGCGAAGGCTGCATGGAGTCTTACACTACTCTTAGACTCCGTGCAAGCCTTCGTGAATCCTGCCCAAAATTAACGTGAAATGCCTAATGGTTATAAAACAAATACAAAAATGAAAACATACACAATAAATGACCTATACATGTTAAATATTTCTTGCAAACCATAAAAAATATATAAATGTGTATGTGTATATATATATATATATATATATATATATATATATATATATATATAATAAATTGACTATATAAATCTCCCAAGTACATATAAAAAACAACATGAGCAGTACACATAAAATACAAATGTATAAAAAATATGTGTTTAAAATTTCAAATGGCAAACATAAATTTGATTATGTTATGATATGATTATTTCACATGTATAGGTCATTTATTTTGCATGTTTTCATTTTTGTATTTGTTTTATAAGCATTAGGCATTTCACTTTAATTTTGTCTTTATGCATTAAGCATCAATTATTCAATGAATTCATTATTTGGTTCATAGGTTCATACTAGGCTATCTGCCCTAGAGCATTTATAAGCCTAGCCAGAGTGTGTTTGGCTTTCGCCACCCATTTTAAATTAATTTTGCTATGCCCTTTTTCGAGGTTAGTATACTGTGCCTCTGTCTAACAGTGACACAGAAGTGATACCTGGGGTAAACCTACGATCCCCCATCCACTTATCAAGATTCCTCTTGAAGAGAGTCAATGAGGGACTCTGCCTAACCTGGAATGGGATTTTATTCCAGAGTGAAGGGAGCCTCTGGGTTATGAATCTGTCCCTCCAGCATGTCCTATTTATTTCAGTGCTGAGGTTCAAATCTCTCGAGCGCATAGCTCGATGGGATTTGGATTTTCTGAGGTGCAGCATGTCCATTAATTCGGGTTGGACATGGCTTTATACGTCAGGCACAGATCGCCTCTGAGCAGGCAGTATGCCACTGAGTAGAGCTGGAGTTTCTTTAACCGGGCAGCATATGGCATCTGTTTGAGCCCTTTGATCCTCTTGGTGAGGTACTTTTGGGGTCTTTCCAGTTGCTGCAGGTGTCTGGTAAGGTACATCGCAAAAGGGGCATTGTACTCAATTATGGGCTTGATGAGGGATGAGTAAAGAGGCACGATGACCTCCCCTGATCTGGATGTGAATCCCTTCATGATTAGGTGGGCTATATAAAATGTTTTTCTAACCACTTTGGCCACGTGGTTGTCAAATGAGAGATTGCTATCAACTTGGGTCCCCAGGTCCCTAATGACTTCTTCTGTACTTAATGAATTACCACCTATGTGGTAATTTGTGGGCACTTTGTTTTTGCCAAAGGGATGACTATACACTTTTGGCATTTAGCTTGAGGCCATGGCTCTGGCACCAGTTGTCTGTTTCTATGAGGCCCTTTTGGAGGATGCTTGTGTCGGCTGGAGAGTTGATTATAGCCCAGTTTGCAGTCATCTGCGAACTTGGTCAGCCACAGTCCTTCCGTGTTGGCCTGTACCTCGAAATATATACCGAACAGGAGAGGTCCCAGGACTGAGCCTTGTGGGACACCACTTGTAACTGGTTTGGAGTCTGACATGGCTCCAGCAATTCTAACCATGTGGGTTCTGTCCTTGAGCCAGTTTGCAACCCATCTAGTGACATAGGGGTTTATATTTAAGCTGGTGAGCTTATCTATAATGCCCGAGTGGGATATTGTATCGAAGGCTTTTGCGAGGTCCAGGTAGGCTGTGTGAACCACCTTCCCCTTGTCAATGGCCTTGGTGATGGTTTCAAAGAAATTGATCAGGTTTAAGAGGCAGGATCTGCCCTTAACAAAGCCGAACTGGGTAGGATCCAGTGTCTATAGGTCCCCAATATCTTTTTTTATGAGGTCCATGATGATCCTTTCCATAGCTTTGCAGACCAAGCTAGTCAGGCTTATGGGGTGATAGTTTCCAGGATCTGTTGAGGCACCACCTTTGTGGAGAGGGACCACTGTTGCTGTACGCCACTCTTTGGGTAGATATCCTGTGGTAAGGCTGAGATTGAACAGTAGTTTTATATTTGGGTTTAGCTCTTCTTGGAGTTCATGTAGGGAGCCGGGACACCATCTGGTCCCATTGATGCTGTGTTTTTTGCTTTGGAGAGGGCGGCTCTTAACTGAGCACCTGAGATGTCAGGGGGGCAGCACTCTGCTGGGATAGATATTTGCCCTTTTGGTGGGGGGGGAGTTTGCGCTGAGCATGTCAGCTAGAATGTTGGCAATGTCTGTGGGTTTGGTGTATTTTTTGTCATTTTGGACTAATTCTGAGCATATCTGGGAATTCCCACCCAGGTTCCTAACATAACTAAAGAAAGCCTTGTGATTATCCTTAGTGTCCTGTGCAATTTTTCTCTCAAAGCTGGCCTTAGACGATTTTATGAGTGCCCGTAGTTTTTTGCTAACACTGATCAGAGATGCCTTCCCTTTTTGATTTTGCTCTATCATGTAGTAGCTTCCTCCTTCTATTGTATAGTTTGTTTATGGCTGGAGTCCACCAGACAGGACGTCTGCCTTTGGAGGATTGGGTCTTGGTTTTATTTGGGATTGCATGATCCATGCATTCCTGAAGGTGTTCATAGAATGCGTTTATAAAGGATTCTGTGGTCTGGACCGTATTTTCCACAGGCCCGGGGGCTTTGAAGGATTCCACCTCGGTTTTGAGGAGTGTGAAATTTGCTTTAGAGAAGTTTTTCACTGTGGTTTTCTGGGCAGGGGGTTGGGTCGGGATGTGAATATCCAGTGAGATTAGTTTATGGTCTGATCTTACCAGTGAGGGATATACTTCTGGTCTGGAGCATAGAGTCCCCATGTTGGTGATGATCAGGTCCAGTATGTTTTCCCCTCTTGTGGGAGTGGTAAGTTGTTCCATAGCATTTGAGTTTATAAATTCTAGGAACCTTTGGGATAGGGTGTTGGAGCTAGAGTAATGTTCCCAGTCTATGTTTGGGTAGTTGAAGTCACCCAATATAATGGTGTTTGGAGAGACCTTCATATTTTCCAGTGTTCTCCCGAAGGCCAAGTGGGGTTTCTGGGTTTGGGAGGGTGGTCTGTAGCAGGCTATAAACTGGAAGCCAGTTTTACCCACTGTTAGTTGCACATGGATAGTCTCTGATGCTTCGTGCTGTGCCACCAACCTGGAGGTGTGGGTATCTTTGACGAATATTGATACTCCCCCACCTTTTCTGGTTCGGTCCAAGTTTGGGGGCCGAAAAGCATGGTATGAGGTATAACCTGGTAGTGCTGGGGTGCTCTCAGGAGCCTTGAACCAGGTTTCTGTTACTGCACAGATATCGATGTTCTCCATGCTAAGGAGAGTTTTGAGTGCATGCATCTTGAGGTTTAGACTTCTGGCATTGAGTAGCATTACTGTTAGTTTCTTATCCCTTGTGATAACTATGGAGGTAGGTTTGTCTTTTGAGCCTTGCCTAAAATAGGCACTATGGGGGTAGCAGGAGCCTTTGCCAATATCCGAAAGCTCAGGGGTGACAGGTGCAAGCCGTCCCTAGCGAAGCATCGTGGCCTGTCAAACATGTCATCCCAGGCTGACAGGCATTGGATCCCCTTTGAATGACACCAATACTTAAGCCAATTGTTGAAAGTGATCATCTTAGCTTCATATTGTGGCATCATTCTTGGTGAGGGAAAGATGCTACTCAAGGTCAGGGTCATACCGGCCTGGGCCACATGCTCAGAGAGCTCCTCTATGTCTCTTTTCATGTAGTCCAGGGAGGTACATCTCAGGTCATTCACACCAGCATGGACAATGACTGAGTCATATTTGTACTTACCTTGGAGTGACCTGAGTGCTTGTGTTATGTGGCAGATCCTAGCGCCCGACAGGCAGCTCACCATGACCTTCTCCTTGTTCAGCCTGGTGAGCGGGACGTCAGTGTGCCTGACGATAGAGTCACCTATTACAAGTGTATCAGGTGTGTTGTTTAGCCTTAAGGGCTGTGACTGTTCGGCACACTGGCTTTCTGAGCTATGTGTTGCACGTGTTTTGTTTTGGGGTAGCAGTTGCTTGGGTGTCTGCTTTGGAGGTCTCTGCTGCTTAGGCAGATTTTTATTTAGAGCCTCCGAGTATGTTTTTGTGTGTTTATGTGTTTGGTTTGCTGTCGTGGTAGGTCTATGTGAGACTGGAATTGTAGTGAGTGTGGTTTCCTTCTCCTCCTGACAGGTTTCACCAGTACTGAGTTGAGAGTGCTTAGCCTCCAGTTTGACTATATGGTTGCATCTCTCACATATGTTGGAATTTGTTGGGAGGAGGAGGAGAGGGTTGTCTGTGTACATGAGACAGTTGTAACATTGCCTCAAGATTCCCAGATTCACCAGCTGGACCGGAGTGGAGATTGACAACTGACCTTTGGACATGCTAGAATAGTATTGGGAATTCCTTTATAATTGAAAAAAAGGGCCAATGGGAAACAAGGTACTCAAGGGGAGTTTGTGAGGGTGTAGTGCTTTTAATTTTTTAGTGCTGACTTATATAATTGCTTTAGTGAGCAAGTGCCAGATAACTTAAATGCAAAAATGACAAACAGTAACTTTCTTTCAAGTGAATGTACCAAGTCCTATGCCCGAGAGGATGCACGGTCCAAACCAAGTAGAAAGCTCCAAATAGACCAGCAGGCAGCACAGAGTTCAATATATTTATTAGATACTGATAAATGAAACAAACTAGTTTCGGCCAACAGCCTTCTTCAGTGTAAAACAGTATAGTCAAGTTCATTTGAATCATCCTTTAAATACATATCAAGAGCCAATCAAAAGGTTAAGCCCATGAATACTGATAAGTATGAAGATTATTTGTAATACATGTTTGGGGCACTTATAGTAAATCATATAGATATACAATAAAAATTGGTATATATACTCGGGTGAGGTCCATCCATAACATGAAAAAGTAACCAACAAGTTACTTACATGAAACAAAACAAATTATTAGTATATTCTAACAAATTCAATGACAATATATTCATACTTAGAATTGGTTTTTATTATACCATACTGGAAGAGCCTCTATCACAGGCTATTCAACAGTTCTTGGTTAGAGAAACCATAGAAAAAAATATCAGATACTGACGTTCAGAGGACTCAAACATACTATGTCATAGAGGAGCATATGTTAGACCAAATAAATTTGGTATACATAAAAATGTATATATATAAAGATTGGTAGTGGGCAAGGCAAATGATAAGCATAGAACAAAAATTAGATCAACAATAATGAGAAAAGCAGCCTGAACATGATGGCTTTCACACTTGTCCACCATAAACCTGCCACCTATTATGTGTATATATCAATATGGGTCAGTTATTGAATATAACTTGTAATGGACATTGGATAACTATTATAGATATTGGAAAAATTTTTTTGGATGCTGTATCTTAGGAAGCATATATTTGACAGCTATAGTGTCTCTATCCACATATATATATCAATATAGGTCAGTTATTGAATATAACTTGTAATAGACATGGGATGCAATGAGAAGGGATCAACAATACTAAAATCTACAGCCTAAACATAAAGGCTTGCACATTTCTTGAAAAAGTAATGAGGACTATTATATCTCTAGTACACCTATATAAGTGACACCATAAAAAATGGGTAGAAAACTAACAATATATCTGATTCCAACTTAGATTTTGTGAAATCATAACACCCTGTTCAATATTGAACCAGGATGTTTTAACATTCAAAATCTTAAACAAATGTAAATGGGAGACCAATGAAAATTCCCCACTTGGTGTCCTATAGTTGAAGGTACTAATACTAACTCAATATATTCACTACAGGTGATCATTTAGTCCCGGGTGAAATAAAGCCCCCAGTGTAATAATCCAGTGTTTCTCCTTTCGATCCAATAGCCCATGCCAACCTTGTTTGTTTGTTCTGTCCCCAGAAATGCGGTCAATGACCATAAAGGTGAATCTCGCTTGGGAGTGTTTTAGTGTGTGTTGATATAGGGCACTGGTCTCCTTGTGGTTTTTGATATCACTGCGATGTTCGTTCATTCTAAATCTTAAGGCTCTGGAAGTTTGTCCAACATAGAATCCCCCACAGTAGCAAGAAGCCAGGTACACCACCCAGTCGCTACTACAGTTTCCAAAGATCTTAATATCAAAAACTTTACTAGTATTACGACTGGTAAATGCCTTGGATTTCAGCATATATTGACAGGAACCACAATGGCCACAGGGGAACGATCCAATGAGTTCATCACCATGAAGTGTCAGTTGTTTGTGAATAGTCCCCCCACTTGCCATATGTTTAAAGTGTGAAAAGTAGGAACCTAGGGTCTTACCACGTTTATATGAGAAAAGACAACGGGGTCCCAAAAAACTTCGCAGCTTGTCATTGGCCAATAAAATGTTCCAATGTTTATTTATGATGTTTCTAATCATATTAATATTTCTGCTATAAGTGGTGATAAACCTAACACTTGTATTAGAAGAAGATGGATTTTTGTTTTTATATTGTAGTAAGTCGTCCCTCGCAAGACGATTAGCTCTACTCTGAGCTGATAAAATATCAAATCCATCATATCCCCTGTTAATAAACCTCTGACTGAGATCCCTACTAGCCAGTTGATATTCATCCATGTTGGAACTGAGACGTTTGATACGTATAAACTGGGATATTGGAATACTCCTAATTGTGTGGCGGGGATGTAAACTTGATGCATGTAACAGGGTGTTATATTGCGGGTACTTGCGGAAAACCCTCGTAGACAAAGTATTGTCTGGGTTTCTGTACACTGTGACATCCAAAAAATTGATGGACTTTTTATCAAAAGTCACAGAAAATTCAAGTCCCCAGACATTATCATTGAGATATTCAACAAATTCCCGCAAGTATCCTACATCAGCCCGCCATACCAACCAGCAGTCGTCCAGATATCGTCTCCAAATATCCATTTCAACCTGAAAGATGTTGTGTGATGTATCATAGATCATAGATTCCTCAACATAAGCCATGAACAGGTCAGCATATATAGGGGCAAATGATGCCCCCATAGCTGTTCCTTGTAGCTGCCAATAACATTGGCCCTGGAAGTACAGAACATTCTTATTCAACACATGCTCGCACATACATATCAACAGGGTATTGCATCGGTGAATATAGGTTTACCCTTTCCAACCAGTATTGCAAAGATTGGAGACCCGCCCAATGGGGTATGCTTGTATATAGTGATTTTACATCCAAGGTACATAAGTACCACTCAGGTTCCAATTGGGTTTCCCTAATTAGCTGTAGAAATTGTGTAGTGTCCTGCAATCTAGATCTGATATGTCCCAACAAAGGTTTAAGATATTTGGTGAGAAAAGCTGATAGGGGTTCAGTCAGAGAGCCTATTCCCGATACTATGGGTCTACCCGGTGGTTTTTCCAAGGACTTGTGGATTTTCGGTAAAAGATATAATATCTGTTTGGACGGTTCCGACACTTTAAGTGAGTCCAAGCTTTTCTTATTTATGATGCCTTCCTCAAAGGCCAATTGCAAAAAGGCATCAATCTCATCCTTAAATACTGATGTGGGATCTATAGACATGTGCATATAGCACTTTGGGTCTGACAATTGAGTTAGCCCTTCATGAATGTAATCCGCAGTGTTCCAAACCACAACTGCACCTCCCTTATCAGCAGGGACAATGACTATATCTTTATTGTCACACAAGGTATTCAAGGCTGTCCTGTCATCATTCGATAAATTGCTAGCCAGCATAATATGTCCCCTGTTTTCAAAGTGAATGTCCCTCAAGATGGAATCCATAAAAATGGATACATGTTTACTCATAGGGGGGTTGGAAAGAGGACCTACCAAAACGGAAGTCCTCGGACGGTTCTGACCTATTATCCTCAAAGAAGAGCCTGAGATTTAATATCCTACAAAAGTCATGTAAATCCTGTACTATGTGGTATTCCTGACTGAAAAAAGAAGGAATAAAGTTCAAACCTTTATTCAACAGTGCAACCTGCTCATCCGTTAATATGGTCTTGGATAAATTCAACACATTCTGAGTGGTTATGGAAGGGTCTCCTATTTCAGGAAGTTGTCCAAAAGACCTTGCAGGGAGACCGGAGTAACCACTCTTTCTGTGCTTTCTGCCCCCCCGGTGTCCCTTGCCCCTTCTAAAGGGGAACTTCTGTTAGTTCTCTTCCTATTAGGTGAGGTTCTCTCACCTGGACCCTCAAAATCCGTAAGGGAGGATTCATCACCAGATGTACTATATGAGCTGTCCCCCTTATTTTTAAGAATTGATCGTGGTCTCTTTTTGGTGCGACTGGGCCCTGTTTTAACCTGATTATTATCCGCAAATCTGACCGATCTACTGAAATCAAAGGGTTTACCCCGTTGATAGTCAGAAAAATCACGATGAAACTTTTTGATTTTGCGTTCTTTTAAGGTTTTTTCATGCTCCATCAGTTCCGAGGACAGTTTTTTAATGTTATCCTGATATTTCGTAGAGGATTCAAACTTTTGAGCTTCTGAACATATATTTTTAATTTCAAGTATGTTAGAATCCACTGTCCTCTCATAATATTGTAACAGTATGTTCACAAATGTCATGGATCCTGTCTGAAGTGCCTCTTGCCAATCATGATTAAGTTTATCATCTGGCTTCCCAACTAGAGGTTGAGTTCAGATTAAGTAAGCCTCTAGGAGCCATATTTTGGGCCGAATATGCTTTAAATAACTTGAGATGCCAAATGTTTGATCTAAGGGTCTTAAATGCTTTTGTGATTGAGTGGAAAAACATATCACAATCAACCACAGATGTCTGACCCGAACTGACTGGATCATTGCTTGGCAATTGATCAATGCCAAATACTGCTATATCTTGCCGATCAGCACATAATCCAGAAAGGATGGTATTTAGATCCATGTTGTGAACAATGTTAGGGTATACTACTAATAGAAACTGATGGAGCACCAAATCGTAAAAGAATATAGTTTTGGAATCAAGAATATAATATGATGATTGAGAAACCCAGTAACATCAAAACAGAGTGGATATTCAAACACCCATCCCTAACAGGAAATCACAGGGGTAGCAGAAAGCACAAACAGAAAATCAAAAAGAGATATCACTACCATAAAGTCCCTAAAAAAGGGGGGGGGTTTAAACATAAATTAAAACAATAGAAAAATGAAAAAATGTAGCAATATTGATATGACCCTATTAGCTTGTATATAGGATAAAGCAAGCCAACCTGAATTGATTGATTCTGGTATTAAATACTAAAGTCAGGGTCCAGTAAGTCAACAGAATCAGCCCCAATAAGCCAACCTGTTAAATGTAAGTAATCACCATTATTCAGCATAAGAATCAAATACTAAGACACCTGGCTATAGGTGTTACTGAGATAAGGAGACAACCAACCATTATATTTGCTGTGGTCCCTTACTCCCAAATCCCTAGAGGTTTTGTACAGATATGTATAACAGATGACCAGCAACTAGAATTAACCAGATACAGCAAACGAATCTAATACTTTTAAAGAGATTTATGAGAACAACTACTGGTGTAAGTTTTCTCAAATAACAAGCTGCTAATATTACAATTGTATCCTTTCCACAATCACTGGGTGCTCTTATTAGAGTTTATTATACAATCTGTGCCAACTATATACTCAACAGACACACACAACAAGACTAAATATGTCAAAGTTCAATTTTTAATAGTGGTCAGGGGACCGAGCAGTGGGTCATTTCCAAAAATAAAGACAAAAACTGGCGATTGGTACTTGCTAACAATTAAAGCTACTGTATGAATAATTATAGTACTATTACTAATATTTCCATTTGTATTTTAAATTGCCAACACAAATGTTGTAGTGTCAAACAATTAGGGATTAGACTATTAAAAATGTCAAAACCCTTCTAATCCTGCTAGTGATCAAATGTTCAGGGACAACAATGATATCTCAATTCAATTAGGTGGTCATAATAAAATAAATATAAGTTCCATTCACAGGCTGTTCACTGATAGCAGCAAGAGGTGAAGAGGCTTATATATTCACTAAAATAGCTCAAACTGTTATATATATATATCCCTCTAGTACCTTTAGACCAATGTACCTAATCACATAGCATATACCACAAGACTGTGATACCATTAGGTATACTTATTTATATTCCCAAATGGTGTATTATCATATGCAGTTCCAGGATATAATAGTTAGTATATAGTCCTTCCCTTAACCAAAAACAACAATTATATGAAAAATCATTAGGGTTCAAAACCTTCCATAAAGTAACTGGTTATATCAAATTCCTTAACATAGGGATCAAGGTACTAATAATACCCCCACCTAGAAGAAGATGAGAGTAGTTATTTGCCTACTCAATGTCTCATTCCCAAAATCCCAAAATCCCAGTCCTGCAGGCCATCAGATATTATTGTCCTCTAATCAAAAATGCCTGCATATAATTGTGCCCAAATATTAAACTGTTATAAAATCTTAGTTGGCCCAGTAAATATCTTAGGCTAGTTTACTCATTCACAACCTGGTGCACCCCAATATAACAAATATATTGTGAGCACCACCCAAAAACACGGGCCTATAGGACCGAACACTGTCGCAAGTGAGACGGTCGACCAATATCCGTTTGATATACCTCAATAGTTAGATATACTTGTGTATCAAAAAATGCACACAGCATATGTACCAAAACTTCTAGTTGCGCCAAAATATTAAACTGTTATAGGGTCTAAATAAGCCCAGCATATATCCCAAGCTAGTTTAGTAATTCACAATCTAGTGCACTCAAATATAACAAATATATTATTATCTATTGAACAGGGTGTTATGATTTCACAAAATCTAAGTTGGAATCAGATATATTGTTAGTTTTTTCCCCATCTTTTTATGGTGTCACTTATATAGGTGTACTAGAGATATAACAGTCCTCATTACTTTTTCAAGAAATGTGCAAGCCTTTATGTTTAGGCTGTAGATTTTAGTATTGTTGATCCCTTCTCATTGCATCCCATGTCTATTACAAGTTATATTCAATAACTGACCTATATTGATATATATATGTGGATAGAGACACTATAGCTGTCAAATATATGCTTTCTAAGATACAGCATCCAAAAAATTTTTCCAATATCTATAATAGTTATCCAATGTCCATTACAAGTTATATTCAATAACTGACCCATATTGATATATACACATAATAGGTGGCAGGTTTATGGTGGACAAGTGTGAAAGCCATCATGTTCAGGCTGCTTTTCTCATTATTGTTGATCTAATTTTTGTTCTATGCTTATCATTTGCCTTGCCCACTACCAATCTTTATATATATACATTTTTATGTATACCAAATTTATTTGGTCTAACATATGCTCCTCTATGACATAGTATGTTTGAGTCCTTTGAACGTCAGTATCTGATATTTTTTTCTATGGTTTCTCTAACCAAGAACTGTTGAATAGCCTGTGATAGAGGCTCTTCCAGTATGGTATAATAAAAACCAATTCTAAGTATGAATATATTGTCATTGAATTTGTTAGAATATACTAATAATTTGTTTTGTTTCATGTAAGTAACTTGTTGGTTACTTTTTCATGTTATGGATGGACCTCACCCGAGTATATATACCAATTTTTATTGTATATCTATATGATTTACTATAAGTGCCCCAAACATGTATTACAAATAATCTTCATACTTATCAGTATTCATGGGCTTAACCTTTTGATTGGCTCTTGATATGTATTTAAAGGATGATTCAAATGAACTTGACTATACTGTTTTACACTGAAGAAGGCTGTTGGCCGAAACTAGTTTGTTTCATTTATCAGTATCTAATAAATATATTGAACTCTGTGCTGCCTGCTGGTCTATTTGGAGCTTTCTACTTGGTTTGGACCGTGCATCCTCTCGGGCATAGGACTTGGTACATTCTGTTTGCTCACTCTGTGCTGGGGGACCGAGCAGTGGAGTCGTTTGTCAGCCTGTCTTTGGCTGAAGAATCTTGGTGGTAACTTTTGTGTTTATCTGCCTTTAAGCTCACTTGTTTGTTCCTTTTACAGTGAGCTGGCAGTACTGTTATAAGTTTAGTTCATTTGAATTGGGCAGGAACTGGTATATATGAGCCTGTTTGAAGCAGCAAGCTACGATTATCGGGTGGAGGAGCGCCATTTTTGTTAAGGCTTTGCTTGGCGGTGCATCTGCAATTGATAACAAGTCTGTTGGACTCGTTCTTATTTGAAATTCAGGAGCGTTGAGTGGTAGGAGGTGTTTTTTCATCGTACGGCAACATTGAACATTTAACTTTGAACTGTCCCTCTTTTCTTGGATGTGTTCGCATATGTTTTCCACGGTGTGGGCCAGGCCAACCAACTAGGGATCTATTGACTTTGGAGACATCGAACTGTTGGTTTGCTTTTTTGACTAAATTGCAACTTTTTTGTGTGTACTAGGTTGGGGGCAATATCGCTTTAGCGCCTGTGGATCGGAACATTTTGGGTGAAGATTGCGACGTCCATTTGGAAGAATTTTGGACTTGGGACTTGGTTATTTGTACAATCAGCAGGGACAAATGTATTGTGGACTAATTTTGTGCTTAATACATGGCCTGGTAACGTTGTTTGTTATCCACTATTAATATGTGGTGGTGTATTTAGTGTATTACAACTATATAGGGTTGGAAGCCATACCATGTGTGTGTAACATTTTGGGGGTTATTACGGTACGGTGACTGGGTATTGGAACCTTCTATATTTAGACGGTGACGTCCATCTGAAAATCTTGTGGGTGCTTTTACATTCGGGATTCCTACATGTTTAATCATTGGGGACTAATGTAACAAGAATGCTTTTGTGTATACCATTTTGTCTAATGCGATGTTTGCCTATCTATCATTAATATCTGGCTGAGCAATAAGTACTTAACCAATAGGGTTTATAAGCCATACACTTGTTTGGTAGCTGGTTATACGATCATGGGTTGCGTTTAAGGACGTACCAAACCATTATTTGAATTTCAACTGATTTTTCAGTGTGTTTATGTATCTTGTCTACATTTTCATACGAACCTTTTGCTTTGGGAAAGGAAGCTATAGTTTAAATTGGACACTTGAAATATGCGGGGCATATATAAACGGGTTGGATATTAAGCTTGGGCATATATGCGGTATGCATATTTGACATATGGGCATATTGAAATATTAAGGTGCATTAAATGTGGACTGGTCGACCATTTTACTTGCGACAGTGTTTGGTACCACAGGTATATGTTTATGGGAAGTGCTCATAATATATTTGTTATATTTGAGTGCACTAGATTGTGAATTACTAAACTAGCTTGGGATATATGCTGGGCTTATTTAGACCCTATAACAGTTTAATATTTTGGCGCAACTAGAAGTTTTGGTACATATGCTGTGTGCATTTTTTGATACACAAGTATATCTAACTATTGAGGTATATCAAACGTATATTGGTCGACCGTTTCACTTGCGACAGTGTTCGGTCCTATAGGCCCGTGTTTTTGGGTTGTGCTCACAATATATTTGTTATATTGGGGTGCACCAGGTTGTGAATGAGTAAACTAGCCTAAGATATTTACTGGGCCAACTAAGATTTTATAACAGTTTAATATTTGGGCACAATTATATGCAGGCATTTTTGATTAGAGGACAATAATATCTGATGGCCTGCAGGACTGGGATTTTGGGATTTTGGGAATGAGACATTGAGCAGGGAAATAACTACTCTCATCTTCTTCTAGGTGGGGGTACTATTAGTACCTTGATCCCTATGTTAAGGAATTTGATATAACCAGTTACTTTATGGAAGGTTCTGAACCCTAATGATTTTTCATATAATTGTTGTTTTTGGTTAAGGGAAGGACTATATACTAACTATTATATCTTGGAACTGCATATGATAATACATCATTTTGGAATATAAACAAGTATACCTAATGGTATCACAGTCTTGTGGTATATGCTATGTGATTAGGTACATTGGTCTAAAGGTACTAGAGAGATATATATATAACAGTTTGAGCTATTTCAGTGAATATATAAGCTTCTTCACCCTTTGCTGCTATCAGTGAACAGCCTGTGAATGGAACTTATATTTATTTTATTATGACTACCTAATTGAATGGAGATACCATTGTTGTCCCTGAACATTGGATCACTAGCAGGATTAGAAGGGTTTTGACATTTTTAATAGTCTAATCCCTAATTGTTTGACACTACAACATTTGTGTTGGCAATTTAAAATACAAATGGAAATATTAGTAATAGTACTATAATTATTCATACAGTAGCTTTAATTGTTAGCAAGTACCAATCGCCAGTTTTTGTCTTTATTTTTGGAAATGACCCACTGCTCGGTCCCCTGACCACTATTAAAAATTGAACTTTGACATATTTAGTCTTGTTGTGTGTGATTGTTGAGTATATAGTTGGCACAGATTGTATAATAAACTCTAATAAGAGCACCCAGTGATTGTGGAAAGGATACAATTGTAATATTAGCAGCTTGTTATTTGAGAAAACTTACACCAGTAGTTGTTCTCATAAATCTCTTTAAAAGTATTAGATTCGTTTGCTGTATCTGGTTAATTCTAGTTGCTGGTCATCTGTTATACATATCTGTACAAAACCTCTAGGGATTTGGGAGTATGGGACCACAGCAAATATAATGGTTGGTTGTCTCCTTATCTCAGTAACACCTATAGCCAGGTGTCTTAGTATTTGATTCTTATGCTGAATAATGGTGATTACTTACATTTAACAGGTTGGCTTATTGGGGCTGATTCTGTTGACTTACTGGACCCTGACTTTAGTATTTAATACCAGAATCAATCAATTCAGGTTGGCTTGCTTTATCCTATATACAAGCTAATAGGGTCATATCAATATTGCTACATTTTTTCATTTTTCTATTGTTTTAATTTATGCTTAAACCCCCCCCCTTTTTTAGGGACTTTATGGTAGTGATATCTCTTTTTGATTTTCTGTTTGTGCTTTCTGCTACCCCTGTGATTTCCTGTTAGGGATGGGTGTTTGAATATCCACTCTGTTTTGATGTTACTGGGTTTCTCAATCATCATATTATATTCTTGATTCCAAAACTATATTCTTTTACGATTTGGTGCTCCATCAGTTTCTATTAGTAGTATACCCTAACATTGTTCACAACATGGATCTAAATACCATCCTTTCTGGATTATGTGCTGATCGGCAAGATATAGCAGTATTTGGCATTGATCAATTGCCAAGCAATGATCCAGTCAGTTCGGGTCAGACATCTGTGGTTGATTGTGATATGTTTTTCCACTCAATCACAAAAGCATTTAAGACCCTTAGATCAAACATTTGGCATCTCAAGTTATTTAAAGCATATTCGGCCCAAAATATGGCTCCCAGAGGCTTACGAATACGAACTCAACCTCTAGTTGGGAAGCCAGATGATAAACTTAATCATGATTGGCAAGAGGCACTTCAGACAGGATCCATGACATTTGTGAACATACTGTTACAATATTATGAGAGGACAGTGGATTCTAACATACTTGAAATTAAAAATATATGTTCAGAAGCTCAAAAGTTTGAATCCTCTACGAAATATCAGGATAACATCAAAAAGCTGTCCTCGGAACTGATGGAGCATGAAAAAACCTTAAAAGAACGCAAAATCAAAAAGTTTCATCGTGATTTTTCTGACTATCAACGGGGTAAACCCTTTGATTTCAGTAGATCGGTCAGATTTGCGGATAATAATCAGGTTAAAACAGGGCCCAGTCGCACCAAAAAGAGACCACGATCAATTCTTAAAAATAAGGGGGACAGCTCATATAGTACATCTGGTGATGAATCCTCCTCACGGATTTTGAGGGTCCAGGTGAGAGAACCTCACCTAATAGGAAGAGAACTAACAGAAGTTCCCCTTTAGAAGGGGCAAGGGACACCGGGGGGGCAGAAAGCACAGAAAGAGTGGTTACTCCGGTCTCCCTGCAAGGTCTTTTGGACAACTTCCTGAAATAGGAGACCCTTCCATAACCACTCAGAATGTGTTGAATTTATCCAAGACCATATTAACGGATGAGCAGGTTGCACTGTTGAATAAAGGTTTGAACTTTATTCCTTCTTTTTTCAGTCAGGAATACCACATAGTACAGGATTTACATGACTTTTGTAGGATATTAAATCTCAGGCTCTTCTTTGAGGATAATAGGTCAGAACCGTCCGAGGACTTCCGTTTTGGTAGGTCCTCTTTCCAACCCCCTATGAGTAAACATGTATCCATTTTCATGGATTCCATCTTGAGGGATATTCACTTTGAAAACAGGGGACATATTATGCTGGCTAGCAATTTATCGAATGATGACAGGACAGCCTTGAATACCTTGTGTGACAATAAAGATATAGTCATTGTCCCTGCTGATAAGGGAGGTGCAGTTGTGGTTTGGAACACTGCGGATTACATTCATGAAGGGCTAACTCAATTGTCAGACCCAAAGTGCTATATGCACATGTCTATAGATCCCACATCAGTATTTAAGGATGAGATTGACGCCTTTTTGCAATTGGCCTTTGAGGAAGGCATCATAAATAAGAAAAGCTTGGACTCACTTAAAGTGTCGGAACCGTCCAAACAGATATTATATCTTTTACCGAAAATCCACAAGTCCTTGGAAAAACCACCGGGTAGACCCATAGTATCGGGAATAGGCTCTCTGACTGAACCCCTATCAGCTTTTCTCACCAAATATCTTAAACCTTTGTTGGGACATATCAGATCTAGATTGCAGGACACTACACAATTTCTACAGCTAATTAGGGAAACCCAATTGGAACCTGAGTGGTACTTATGTACCTTGGATGTAAAATCACTATATACAAGCATACCCCATTGGGCGGGTCTCCAATCTTTGCAATACTGGTTGGAAAGGGTAAACCTATATTCACCGGGATTCAATACCCTGTTGATATGTATGTCCGAGCATGTGTTGAATAAGAATGTTCTGTACTTCCAGGGCCAATGTTATTGGCAGCTACAAGGAACAGCTATGGGGGCATCATTTGCCCCTATATATGCTGACCTGTTCATGGCTTATGTTGAGGAATCTATGATCTATGATACATCACACAACATCTTTCAGGTTGAAATGGATATTTGGAGACGATATCTGGACGACTGCTGGTTGGTATGGCGGGCTGATGTAGGATACTTGCGGGAATTTGTTGAATATCTCAATGATAATGTCTGGGGACTTGAATTTTCTGTGACTATTGATAAAAAGTCCATCAATTTTTTGGATGTCACAGTGTACAGAAACCCAGACAATACTTTGTCTACGAGGGTTTTCCGCAAGTACCCGCAATATAACACCCTGTTACATGCATCAAGTTTACATCCCCGCCACACAATTAGGAGTATTCCAATATCCCAGTTTATACGTATCAAACGTCTCAGTTCCAACATGGATGAATATCAACTGGCTAGTAGGGATCTCAGTCAGAGGTTTATTAACAGGGGATATGATGGATTTGATATTTTATCAGCTCAGAGTAGAGCTAATCGTCTTGCGAGGGACGACTTACTACAATATAAAAACAAAAATCCATCTTCTTCTAATACAAGTGTTAGGTTTATCACCACTTATAGCAGAAATATTAATATGATTAGAAACATCATAAATAAACATTGGAACATTTTATTGGCCAATGACAAGCTGCGAAGTTTTTTGGGACCCCGTTGTCTTTTCTCATATAAACGTGGTAAGACCCTAGGTTCCTACTTTTCACACTTTAAACATATGGCAAGTGGGGGGACTATTCACAAACAACTGACACTTCATGGTGATGAACTCATTGGATCGTTCCCCTGTGGCCATTGTGGTTCCTGTCAATATATGCTGAAATCCAAGGCATTTACCAGTCGTAATACTAGTAAAGTTTTTGATATTAAGATCTTTGGAAACTGTAGTAGCGACTGGGTGGTGTACCTGGCTTCTTGCTACTGTGGGGGATTTTATGTTGGACAAACTTCCAGAGCCTTAAGATTTAGAATGAACGAACATCGCAGTGATATCAAAAACCACAAGGAGACCAGTGCCCTATATCAACACACACTAAAACACTCCCAAGCGAGATTCACCTTTATGGTCATTGACCGCATTTCTGGGGACAGAACAAACAAACAAGGTTGGCATGGGCTATTGGATCGAAAGGAGAAACACTGGATTATTACACTGGGGGCTTTATTTCACCCGGGACTAAATGATCACCTGTAGTGAATATATTGAGTTAGTATTAGTGCCTTCAACTATAGGACACCAAGTGGGGAATTTTCATTGGTCTCCCATTTACATTTGTTTAAGATTTTGAATGTTAAAACATCCTGGTTCAATATTGAACAGGGTGTTATGATTTCACAAAATCTAAGTTGGAATCAGATATATTGTTAGTTTTTTCCCCATCTTTTTATGGTGTCACTTATATAGGTGTACTAGAGATATAACAGTCCTCATTACTTTTTCAAGAAATGTGCAAGCCTTTATGTTTAGGCTGTAGATTTTAGTATTGTTGAATGCTTCTCATTGCATCCCATGTCTATTACAAGTTATATTCAATAACTGACCTATATTGATATATATATGTGGATAGAGACACTATAGCTGTCAAATATATGCTTCCTAAGATACAGCATCCAAAAAAATTTTTCCAATATCTATAATAGTTATCCAATGTCCATTACAAGTTATATTCAATAACTGACCCATATTGATATATACACATAATAGGTGGCAGGTTTATGGTGGACAAGTGTGAAAGCCATCATGTTCAGGCTGCTTTTCTCATTATTGTTGATCTAATTTTTGTTCTATGCTTATCATTTGCCTTGCCCACTACCAATCTTTATATATATACATTTTTATGTATACCAAATTTATTTGGTCTAACATATGCTCCTCTATGACATAGTATGTTTGAGTCCTCTGAACGTCAGTATCTGATATTTTTTTCTATGGTTTCTCTAACCAAGAACTGTTGAATAGCCTGTGATAGAGGCTCTTCCAGTATGGTATAATAAAAACCAATTCTAAGTATGAATATATTGTCATTGAATTTGTTAGAATATACTAATAATTTGTTTTGTTTCATGTAAGTAACTTGTTGGTTACTTTTTCATGTTATGGATGGACCTCACCCGAGTATATATACCAATTTTTATTGTATATCTATATGATTTACTATAAGTGCCCCAAACATGTATTACAAATAATCTTCATACTTATCAGTATTCATGGGCTTAACCTTTTGATTGGCTCTTGATATGTATTTAAAGGATGATTCAAATGAACTTGACTATACTGTTTTACACTGAAGAAGGCTGTTGGCCGAAACTAGTTTGTTTCATTTATCAGTATCTAATAAATATATTGAACTCTGTGCTGCCTGCTGGTCTATTTGGAGCTTTCTTTCAAGTGAAACATGGAACTAAGTACAGTAAACAATGCAGATGTCACTAGGGATCCACAGAAGTGCTGAAAAGCCGCATTTTAGGTGGAATTAGCATTTCAGGGAAATAACAAGCAAACAAGCATACAAACAAAGCTAGATTCAGCAGGCCTGGATCTAGTCTATGCTACAGCAAACAAGGTGTACCAGTTCCAGTAAGAAACAGTTCAAATATGCAGGCACTATAAGCCTTTAACCAGAAATTCCCCAGCTCAGAAGGGCAGAGTCCAGCCTGTCCTCCCACAAGAGTGCAGACCACAAACCTTCTTAATGTAAAATAACTGGCCTGAAGCCCAAGTGCTTAATCCAGAACTAATACACTTTTAGAATAACAGACACTGAGCCCTCAATCAACAGTTCCCAACTTAGAAGGATGTAAGCTACCTGTCCTGCCACCACAGTGCAGGCCACAAACCTTCCTAATGTAAAACAACTGGTCTGAGCCCAAGTGCTTAATCCAAAAGACTTAGAATGATAGCTGCACTTTAATCAAGTTACTACCAAGCAGTAATAAATACAATTGAATACTTTAAAGAATGCCTGGATTAGTGCTCAAGTTATACAAACAAAGCTAGATTCAGCAGGCCTGGATCTAGTCTATGCTACAGCAAGCAAGGTGTACCAATTTAGTAAGAAACAGTTCATATATGCAGGCACTATAAGCCTCTAACCAGAAATTTCCAGCTCAAAAGGGCAGAGTCCAGCCTCTCCTCCCACAAGAGTGCAGACCACGAACCTTCTTAATGTAAAATAACTGGCCTGAAGCCCAAGTGCTTAAACCAGAACTAATACACTTTTAGAATAACAGACACTGAGCCCTCAATCAGCAGTTCCCAACTTAGAAGGATGTAAGCTACCTGTCCTGCCACTACAGTGCAGAGCACAAACCTTCTTAATGTAAAACAACTGGTCTGAAGCCCAAGTGCTTAAACTAAAAGGCTTAGAGTGAGTTACACCAAGCAGTAATAAATACAACTGAGTACTTTTAAGATGACGCAAAAGCAAAATAAGGTAGGAAGAAACACAAATACAGTAAAAGCAGATACATTTTTTTTTTTGAGTGAGCAAATGAGATGGGCCCAGGAGGAGTATCCAAGTGCAAATTTACAAGAGGGGTGGGCACTTTCAAAGCCACCAAGATTAACACCAAGACAAAAACAGGGAGGGTGGGTGGGGACCTACTGAAAAAACAATCAACTTCTAGCTAGATATTGCTCAATGCAACACAAACAAATTACTTTGCTATTGACCTTAATTGGGTGGGTATTTATATGCTTGTTCAGTGTCTGGTTTGTATTCTGCGGAAGTCCTGCCATTTGGCGGATAAAAGCGCTAAATAAACTGTTTTTCCTACTGTGTTGGTGTTATTCACAGTTGTCTTTATATTTCTGGTTTGACTTTTCGTTTTAAAAAAGAAACTGAGAGATAAAGGCTAGTAATTCTACCAGTTTTAGTAAACTTCAGTTGCTGGCCAGTAAATACACTGTCTGGATGCTAGCAAAGGAGAAACTTAGAAGGTCTGAAAGAAAATCAACTAAAAAAGGTGAAAAGAAAATACTGACAGAGAAGAATCCTGCAGCTGTTTAGCAAAAAGGCAGTTCAAGCTCCAGCTTTGGTACAAGAGATGGCTTCCAGTAATTAAGAGGAAAAATAAATCAAATGGGCTCAGAGCTGATTAAAATAAATGAACCATTGAAGGAGCATGTCAACTCAAATAACAAAAGACTGGAAAAATGGAAGAAGCTTTAAACAGCTTTTTGGATGAATTGATAAAACTGCAAAAATCAGAAGTTGGAATGAAGAAAATGCTGGCTGAGTATGAGACTCCTCAAGAAGAACTGTTTCAAAAAATGGTAGAGTTAGACCACAGAGCTCCCAGAGAAAAACTGTGATTTTCTACTGTACCACAAAAATGGGAAGGAGCAATATATTAATTTTATGAAAGCACAAATAAGTAATTGGACTGATATTTCACAGCAGGATTTGTTAATTGAAAGGGTACATTGTGTGTATCCTCCAAATCTGGCCATGAGAAAGCAGCCAAGACCTGTATTAGTAAAGATGGAATTATACCAACAGAAGGAGATGATCCTGACAAAACTGAGGCAGAAGGTCAAAGTATTAAAAATTGCAGGTAGTACAATGTTTGCAAAAATTGATTATTCACTGTACACCAGGCAGAAGATAATCAAATTTCTCCCAGCAATCAGTGAATGTTGGGAGGCAGGTGTGAGATTCAAGTTATTTTATCCAGCTATCTTCAGAATATTTTTCCTTTTGATCAATGTCATTTTGTGATGTAGAACAGTCTAAGGATGAAACACAAAGTTTTCTGATGAAAAGTGAGCCATCAAACAGAGGGGGACTCACTTTTCATTGTTCTGATAATAAAGCTCATATAGAGACTTTGCCATTGAAAAACTTTCCAGTGTTCTAAAGGAAACTGATTGAGAACAGAAAATGCACAGGAGTTGACTAGAAGAATCAGAAGTACCTAGGACTTGAATTGGAGTCTGGGGTTGGGAGATGGAGATGAACAGTATGAAGTGCAGCAATACTGAAATTAGTGAATAAGTGTGAAAATTTAAAGCATCAATCACATTTGTGAAATATGACTTTACAAAAAAAGGTCACTTTGAAATATTGGACTTTTGTTGACTTTGTTAAAATTGTGGGGGGATTGAAAAACATATATAGGTTCATAGGTTGGTACTAGGCTATCAGCCCTAGGGCCTATGCAAGCCTAGCCATAACAATTCCCTGGCTATTTCTTCCCACAGTATTTACTTCCCTGGAACCCTGTCTAGCAGGGCAACAGACATGATCCCTAGAGTGAATGTCCTATCTCCTATCCACCCTATATATATATATATATATATATATATATATATATATATATATATATATATATATATATATATATATATATATATATATATATATATATATATATATATATATATATATGTATATATATATATATATATATATATATATATATATATATATACCCCATTAAATGTCATTAATGTCTGGAAGGACACTAAAAAGAAAAAAATAACTGTAAGTAAAACCATTTTTGTTTTTTTAACAGTATTTGTTTAAAAACATTTCATGATATATAGTAACATATTTTCAGTGATTGTTGTATGTGATAAAGATAGTAAAGTAAACAATAATTTTTTTGTTTGTTTTTTAATTTAAAGAAATGTAAGTGTTACAATGTGAAAAGAGAAGAAAGGCTGGACAAAAGTATGTTCAAGTTAATATGCTGTACTCTTGGGCTTTTGGGATGGGGAATGGGGTGTAAAAGTGCACTGATTATAATATAGGTAGAGTTCAGATGTTTTCTCTTACTTTTGCATAGGTGAATGTCTGGATTAATTCGCTTGGCTTAATCTGATAACAGTTTTTTTGTGTAAGCATGTGTGCTATAAAAATAAGGGAACATTGAATGTAATGAAATGTTTTCCTTTAGCAAATAAATGGTCAGTGTGGGCTGAGAAATCTGCAGCCGAAGGCAGCTGTACATTCTGATGTTCTTTGTGTTTCACTGTTGCAGTCATTACATTTGGGTTATCTGCTTGCAGTAGCCATCAGTTGGCCTGATTAACAAAGTCTTGGGTCCTGCGTCGGTTGCTGTCCCTTCTACCATGACATCAGGGGTATAAAACATGCAGCCGATGCCATTACATCAGTCTTTCTTGCTGTGCGGTGCCCAAAGCAGAAGCAGTGGGCTTTTCGGATGGGGAATGGGGTGTAAAAGTGCACTGATTATAATATAGGTAGAGTTCAGATGTTTTCTCTTACTTTTGCAAAGGTGAATGTCTGGATTAATTCCCTTGGCTTAATCTGATAACAGTTTTTTTGTGTAAGCAGGTGTGCTATAAAAATAAGGGAACACTGAATGTAATGAAATGTTTTCCTTTAGCAAATAAATGGTCAGTGTGGGCTGAGAAATCTGCAGCTGAAGGCAGCTGTACATTCTGTTCTAATGTTTCCATGCGGACAAGCTGACTACAGGTCCAGTCAATAAATTTCAGGTGCTCTCTCTCTCTCTCTCCTCATTGTTTCCTGACAGAAACAAATTATAAGGTACAAGGGCAAGCAGGTTAGTAAAAGTTTCAAATTATTGGAAGTGAATAAGAAATAGCAGTTTTCCTGATATTTAAATACCTAGGTGTATTTACTAGAACACTGTATAATGTAGTTTTATTTAAAGATAGCCAGTACACTTTTTCTTAAGGCTGAAGGTTAATGTTTTCTGAAAGCACATAAGCTGTTTTCACATCTGGGAGGGGAATAAAGATAAGACAAGAACAGGTAGCAATTAGTGCAACTATGAGAAGAGGTTGTAACACACGCTTTAGCATGGATACTCTTAATTTTAATTTAGGTTATGTCTATGGGTGCAGCTGTCAATTTTGGACAATTGTTCTTATCAGTTTGGTTAAACATCGCTGTTTGAAGGGCTTACCTTTAGTTGTGAGTATTGCACACAGGCGAACAGCAATTGGGCAAAAGGCAGTTTGCAAGATTTGCAAACGCCGAATGGAAAAAGGTTCGAATGTGCAATGAGCAAATGCATATTGACATTTGTTCATTGCACATTCAACATTGTGGGGTGGATTGCTCTATAATGGGGATCGGGAAATGGTCCCTTTCCCCACTGTAGTGCGATCTCGGAGTTAGAATATTAAAGTAGTGGGGTGGGGGGTGCAGCCCCCCCCCTGCTTTACACTTCTTTTTTTTTTTTGTTCGACACTAATGTTCAAAAAACAGCTTATCTGCTTTTCGATTTGCTGTTTTTGGAACAGTAAGGACTGTTGCCGTTTTCACTTTCGTGGTTTCAAGTCGCTCATATGAGCAGTCGAACCACTGTGATTCGGCTTTATAAAGGTAAACTATTTAAAGATGTATATAGTGTTGTGTGTTTGTTTTAAGTACATTTATTATGAGGGTGTTCTGAAGATGTTTGATTTTTTTGTTTGAGGGTTTTCATTAAAACAAAATGTTTTGTAAAATGTGACATAGGTTCAAATGGAGAAAACAAGAAACAACTGTATAAATTATCAACATGCCAAACATTAGTGGGTACATGTAACATGAGGATTATGCTGGCATTTATTTATATTCCACATAAACCTGCTATTATGGAACTTAAGAAGTTTCTGGGAGAAATAACCAACTTTCAGCAGGGAATATTACTTATAGGTAGGGACTGGAACTTGATTTGTTACAGTGAGGGTGTATCTAGGAGATCTAAAAAGCAAAATATAACAAAAGAGAGTAGATTTCTGAAAATACTTATGAAAATATTTGGCATGGAAGACTTGAATTCAGTAGTAGAAGCTTGGCAAGAATTTACATATTATTCTGCAAGGTACAATAACTGGGCTAGACTAGACAGGAACATGTGTATATAAGTGAAAGCTTTGACATACATCCAATAACTATTCCAGATCAAGCGCCAATAATAACTGTCTATATGCCTATTCTTGCAACTGTATCTTCTACCATTTCCGTAAGATGTATCTTTCACCCCAAACATAAAATGAATCTTTGTCTAACTGTTCTTTCTTATCCTCCTCCTGGCATCTCTTCTCCTTTAATTCTTTGCACCTCCTTTTTCCTACACTTCTCCTCTGATTTACTTCATTTGCATTTCATATCTACTTATATATATTTTTCTTCTATGCTAACAATACAAGTGTATACAAAAATGTTATTTTTACTTGTTTGTAAATTGTTTTAGCGTGCATGTGTTTAGAAATATGTAGCTTTAAGTGTGCAATGTGTTTGTAATATAGAGCTTTTCTCCCCAGGCCTCCACTGAAAACAGGCTTTTGGGCCCAGTGGACTTCCCCGGTTATCAAACTGGAAATAAATAAATAAATTATGAAAATTAAATTCTAGTGTATTTCTGTTTATCCATCTTAATATGGTCATCTAACCTCAGAGTATAGAAAAAATAAGGAAACTGGTAACACATCTGGCCTCTCCACGAACATAGTAATGACAGCAAAGAACAGAATGTACTAGATCCATCATTAGTAATAAATCTGTTTATTCTGTTAGTAAAAACTTTCACAGTAGAACTGCTTCCTCAGGCATGAAATAGAATAAAGAACAATAAAAAACTCATCCTTATATAATACAACAAAAGCAGATAGCACGAGTCACATGATCAATGAAACTATTATGCAATTAAAACATTTAAATGCCCAGGTATTTTACAATATACTTAGAAAACAACCTATGTAAATCTATATACAATCATATACTACATCCATACATATAAACATTACCCTATACATACATTAAAAAGTCTCAAATATATATTCGTATAATGATCAAATACATAATAATGTACTTTATTTCTGAGATCTACTAACTCTGATTGAGAGAGTATAAGCATCATTCAGGCCATGTGAATGTTGAGCTCTAAATCTAATATCCATTTATCTTCTTGTCTTTCACAATTGTTTTCTGTCCTCTCCCCTAAGATGTGTGGGAGGTGGAGAATGTAAAATCAGAAACTTAAACGTATGTGAGTCATCTGTACCTACTATATGTTTATGGAGAGAATTAGTGTCTATTTTCTTTCTTATACCTGAAAGATGGCTACAACGTCTATCTTTAAACCTTTGACTGGTCTTTCCTATATAGTATGCTGTTAGGAGCACTTCTACCATATATATATTATGTCTCTTGTGTTGCAGTTTCCATAAGCTTTCAAATAAAATATAATATTCTTTACTGGATATAGTATAATGTTTTCTGTATATATATATGCTTACAGAAAGTGCAGTTATTACAGTTAAAAGTTCTTTCTTAGTAACATTTTCTTGACATTTTTTATAACTAAATTCAGGACCTTTACTATTTCCCTTAGCTCAGGGACATGTGTTAGTATCGACTAATGATTTTTAATGAAATTATTTATGTGAAATGTATTACAATCATAAGTCAAAATATACCTACAACTAGCACCATCTTTGTCCTTTGATGTTTTGTCATTCTTATTTTTTTTCAGAAAAAAAGGCTTATATTTACTATTTCTTTCTTCCAAAACTTTATTTTTAAACTGATATATTTCTTTCTTAAGATATCCTCTGTTGCTAAAATCTAATGTCATTTGCTCTCAACTGAGTGCTGCCTATAGTATCATACCCTGTATTAAGTCTACTGACTGACTCTTGATATCTGATTTTGAATTATGCTGTATTAAACATAAAGCTGGGTGCACTGTCCGCTCAAATAAGTAAATTTTTAATATCTTTAACAAACATAGTAGTATCGTAGGTTACGCTTTTGTATCTTTCTTTAAATAGCTAAATAATCTATTTGTATTGTATGTTTTCTTAAACTTAAGAAAAGATATTGTAGTATGTAAGTACAAAATAAAAGTCATTCAACTCACAAAGAGAACCATCCCACAAGAATAACAGATCATCAACAAACCTTTTACAGAAATTACATTTTTAAGAAAACTATTAGAATTAGAGAAAACCTCAGCAGCTTTTCCAGCTATTCATCACAATGTTGGCATAAGTGTTCGCTACTGGAGTCCCCTGTATATAGCTATCCCAACCTGCTTTATAAACATATTCTGAAACAGAAAAACATTATTGTCTAGTACAGTTTTCAAATATATCAGATATTAAAGTCCCACATAGACCTACCACGACAACAAACCAAACACATAAACACACAAAAACATACTCGGAGGCTCTAAATAAAATCTGCCTAAGCAGCAGAGACCTCCAAAGCAGACACCCAAGCAACTGCTACCCCAAAACAAAACACGTGCAACACATAGCTCACAAAGCCAGTGTGCCGAACGGTCACAGCCCTTAAGGCTAAACAACGCACCTGATACACTTGTAATAGGTGACTCTATCGTCAGGCACACTGACGTCCCACTCACCAGGCTGAACAAGGAGAAGGTCACGGTGAGCTGCCTGTCGGGCGCTAGGATCCGCCACATAACACAAGCACTCAGGTCACTCCAAGGCAAGTACAAATATGACTCAGTCATTGTCCATGCTGGTGTGAATGACCTGAGATGTACCTCCCTGGACTACATGAAAAGAGACATAGAGGAGCTCTCTGAGCATGTAGCCCAGGCCGGTATGACCCTGACCTTGAGTAGCATCTTACCCTCACCAAGAATGATGCCACAATATGAAGACAAGATGATCAATTTCAACAATTGGCTTAAGTGTTGGTGTCATTCAAAGGGGATCCAATGCCTGTCAGCCTGGGATGACATGCTCGACAAGCCACGATGCTTAGCTAGGGACGGCTTGCACCTGTCACCCCTGGGCTTTCGGATATTGGCAAAGGCTCTTGCTACCCCCATAGTGCCTTTTTTAGGCAAGGCTCAAAAGACAAACTCAGCTCCATAGGTATCACAAGGGATAAGAAACTAAGAGTAATGCTACTCAATGCCAGAAGTCTAAACCTCAGGATGCACACACTCGAAACTCTCCTTAGCATGGAGAACATTGATATCTGTACAGTAACAGAAACCTGGTTCAAGGCTCCCGAGAGCACCACAGCACTACCAGGTTATACCTCATACCATGCTTTTCGGCCCCAAAACTTGGACTGAACCACAAAAGGAGGGGGAGTATCAATATTTGTCAAAGATACCCACACCTCCAGGTTGGTGGCACAGCACGAAGCATCAGAGACTATCCATGTGCAACTAACTGTGGGTAAAACTGCCTTCCAGTTTATAGCCTGCTACAGACCACCCTCCCAAACACAGGAACCCCACTTGGCCTTCCTGAGAATACTGGAAAATATGAAGGTCTCTCCAAACACCATTATATTGGGTGACTTCAACTACCCAAACATAGACTGGGAACATTACTCTAGCTCCAACACCCTATCCCAAAGGTTCCTAGAATTTATAAACTCAAATGCTATGGAACAACTTACCACTCCCACAAGAAGGGAAAACATACTGGACCTGATCATCACCAACATGGGGACACTATGCTCCAGACCAGAAGTGTATCCCTCACTGGTAAGATCAGACCATAAACTAATCTCACTGGATATTCACATCCCGATCCCACCCCCTGCCCAGAAAACCACAGTGAAAAACTTCTCTAAAGCAAATTTCACACGCCTCAAAACCGAGACGAAATCCTTCAAAGCCCCCGGGTCTGTGGAAAATACGTCCCAGACCGCAGAATCCTTTATAAACGCATTCTATGAACACCTTCAGGAATGCATGGATCCTGCAATCCCAAATAAAACCAAGACCCAATCCTCCAAAGGCAGACGTCCTGTCTGGTGGACCCCAGCCATAAACAAACTATACAATAGAAGGAGGAAGCTACTACATGATAGAGCAAAATCCCAAAAGGGGAAGGCATCTCTGATCAGTATTAGCAAAAAACTATGGGCACTCATAAAATCGTCTAAGGCCAGCTTCGAGAGAAAAATTGCACAGGACACTAAGGATAATCACAAGGCTTTCTTTGGGGAGAATTCCCTGATATGGTCAGAATTAGTCCAAAATGACAAAAAAATACACCGAGCCCACAGACATTGCCAACATCCTAGCTGACAGGTTCAGTGCAAACTTCTCCCCCCTCTCCCCACCAAAAGAGCAAATATCTATCCCAACAGAGTGCTGCCCCCCTGACATCTCAGATACTTAGGTAAGAGCCGCCCTCTCCAAAGCAAAAAACACAGCATCAATGGGACCAGATGGTGTCCCGGGCTGCGTCCTACATAAACTCCAAGAAGAGCTAAACCCAAACATAAAACTACTGTTCAATCTTAGTCTTACTACAGGATATGTACCCAAAGAGTGGCGTACAGCAACAGTGGTCCCTCTCCACAAAGGTGGTGCTTCAACGGATCCTGGAAACTATCACCCCATAAGCCTGACTAGCTTGGTCTGCAAAGCTATGGAAAGGATCATCATGGACCTCATAAATAAAGATATTGGGGACCTACAGACACTGGATCCTACCCAGTTTGGCTTTGTTAAGGGCAGATCCTGCCTCTTAAACCTGGTCGATTTCTTTGAAACAGTCACCAAGGCCATTGACGAGGGGAAGGTGGTCCACACAGCCTACCTGGACCTCGCAAAAGCCTTCGATACAATACCCCACTCGGGCATTATAGATAAGCTCACCAGCTTAAATATAAACCCCTATGTCACTAGATGGGTTGCAAACTGGCTCAAGGACAGAACCCACATGGTTAGAATTGCTGGAGCCATGTCAGACTCCAAACCAGTTACAAGTGGCATCCCACAAGGCTCAGTCCTGGGACCTCTCTTGTTCGGTATATATTTCTCGGCGGTACAGGCCAACACGGAAGGACTGTGGCTGACCAAGTTCGCAGATGACTGCAAACTGGGCGCCATAATCAACTCTCCAGTCGACACAAGCATCCTCCAAAAGGGCCTCATAGAAACAGACAACTGGTGCCAGAGCCATGGCCTCAAGCTAAACGCCAAAAAGTGTATAGTCATCCCCTTTGGCAAAAACAAAGTGCCCACAAATTACCCACATAGGCGGTAATCCATTAAGTACAGAAGAAGTCATTAGGGACCTGGGGACCCAAGTTGATAGCATTCTCTCATTTGACAACCACGTGGCCAAAGTGGTTAGAAAAACATTTTATATAGCCCACCTAATCATGAAGGGATTCACATCTAGATCAGGGGAGGTCATCATACCTCTTTACTCATCCCTCTTCAGGCCCATAATTGAGTACAATGCCCCTTTTGGGATGTACCTTACCAGACACCTGCAGCAACTGGAAAGACCCCAAAAGTACCTCACCAAGAGGATCAAAGGGCTCAAACAGATGCCATATGCTGCCCGTTAAAGAAACTCCAGCTCTACTCAGTGGCATACCGCCTGCTCAGAGGCGATCTGTGCCTGATGTATAAAGCCATGTCCAACCTGGAATTAATGGACATGCTGCACCTCAGAAAATCCAAATCCCATCGAGCTATGCGCTCGAGAGATTTGAACCTCAGCACTGAAATAAATAGGACATGCTGGAGGGACAGATTCATAACCCAGAGGCTCCCTTCACTCTGGAATAAAATCCCAGTCCAGGTTAGGCAGAGTCCCACATTGACTCTCTTCAAGAGGAATCTTGATGAGTGGATGGGAGATCGTAGGTTTACCCCGGCTATCACTTCTGTGTCACTGTTAGACAGAGGCACAGTATATTAACCTCAAAAAAAGGCATAGCAAAATTAATTTAAAATGGGTGGCGATAGCCAAACACACTCTGGCTAGGCTTATAAATGCCCTAGGGCAGATAGCCTAGTATGAACCTATGAACCTATGAACCTATGAACCTATGAACTATTTCAGATCAAGCGCCAATAATAACTGCCTATATGCTTATTCTTGCAACTGTATCTTTTACCATTTCCATAAGATGTATCTTTCACCACAAACATAAAATGAATCTTTGTCTAACTGTTCTTTCTTATCCTCCTCCTGGCATCTCTTCTCCTTTAATTCTTTGCACCTCCTTTTTCCTACACTTCTCCTCTGATTTACTTCATTTGCATTTCATATCTACGTATATATTTTTTTCTTCTATGCTAACAATACAAGTGTATAAAAAATGTTATTTTTACTTGTTTGTAAATTGTTTTAGTGTGCATGTGTTTAGACATATGTAGCTTTAAGTGTGCAATGTGTTTGTAATATGGAGCTTTTCTCCCCGGGCCTCCACTGAAAACGGGCTATCGGGCTCAGTGGACTTCCCCGGTTATCAAATTGGAAATAAATAAATAAATTATGCAAATTAAATTCTAGTGTATTTCTTTTTATCCATCTTAATATGGTCATCTAACCTCAGAGTATAGCAAAAATAAGGAAACTGGTAGCAAATCTGGCTTCTCCACGAACATAGTAATGACAGAAAAGAACAGAATGTACTAGATCCACCATTAGTAATAAATCTGTTTATTCTGCTAGTAAAAACTTTCACAGTAGAACTGCTTCCTCAGGCATGAAATAGAATAAAGAACAATAAAAAACTCATCCTTATATAATACAACAAAAGCAGATAGCGCAAGTCACATGATCAATGAAACCATTATGCAATTAAAACATTTAAATGCCCAGGTATTTTACAATATACTTAGAAAACAACCTATGTAAATCTATATACAATCATATACTACATCCATACATATAAACATTACCCTATACATACATTAAAAAGTCTCAAATATATTCATGTATACGATCAAATACATAATAATGTACTTTATTTCTGAGATCTACTAACTCTGGATTGAGAGTATAAGCATCATTCAGGCCATGTGAATGTTGAGCTCTAAATCTTAATATCCGTTTATCTTCTTGTCTTTCTACAATTGTTTTCTTGTCCTCGCCCCTAAGATGTGTGGGAGTAGAATGTAAAATCAGAAACTTAAACGTATGTGAGTCATCTGTACCTACTATATGTTTATGGAGAGAATTAGTGTCTATTTTCTTTCTTATACCTGAAAGATGGCTACAACGTCTATCTTTAAACCTTTGACTGGTCTTTCCTATATAGTATGCTGGACACTTAGAGCACTTCACCGTATATATTATGTCTCTTGTGTTGCAGTTTCCATAAGCTTTCAAATAAAATATAATAGTCTTTACTGGATATAGTATAATGTTTTCTGTATATATATATATATATATATATATATATATATATATATATATATATATATGCTTACAGAAAGTGCAGTTATTACAGTTAAAAGTTCTTTCTTAGTAACATTTTCTTGACATTTTTTATAACTAAATTCAGGACCTTTACTATTTCCCTTAGCTCAGGGACATGTGTTAGTATCGACTAATAATTTTTAATGAAATTATTTATGTGAAATGTATTACAATCATAAGTCAAAATATACCTACAACTAACACCATCTTTGTCCTTTGATGTTTTGTCATTCTTATTTTTTTCAGAAAAAAAGGCTTATATTTACTATTTCTTTCTTCCAAAACTTTATTTTTAAACTGACATATTTCTTTCTTAAGATATCCTCTGTTGCTAAAATCTAATGTCATTTGCTCTAACTGAGTGCTCATAGTATCATACCCTGTATTAAGTCTACTGACTGACTCTTGACATCTGATTTTGAATTATGCTGTTAAACATAAAGCTGGGGTGCATACTGTCCTTTGCCAAATAAGTAAATTTTTTAATATCTTTAACAAACATAGTAGTATCGAGGTTACGTTTTGTATCTTTCTTTAAATAGCTAAATAATCTATTTGTATTGTATGTTTTCTTAAACTTAAGAAAAGATATTGTAGTATGTAAGTACAAAATAAAGTCATTCAACTCACAAAGAGAACCATCCCACAAGAATAACAGATCATCAACAAACCTTTTATAGAAAATTACATTTTTAAGAAAACTATTAGAATTAGAGAAAACTTCATCAGCTTGCCAGCTATTCATCACAATGTTGGCATAAGTGTTCGCTACTGGAGTCCCCATAGCTATCCCAACCTGCTTATAAACATATTCCTGAAACAGAAAAAAACATTATTGTCTAGTACAGTTTTCAACATATCAGATATTAAATCCACATCAACATTTCTTAGTGCAGGTTATCTCAGAATGTAATCTTTGACCATTCTTAAACCTTCATTATTAAGGATACAAGTAAAAAGTGAGTTAACATCTGACCATATAGGAAGTAAGAGTGGTATGATCCAATGTCCACTTATATAACTGTTGTAAAAAGTCAGTGCTATCATTGGTAATAGTATATGATATAGTTAGCACCTGCTTAGGTTGATTTTTCAGGTATTTAGAGATGGTCTCTGTCACCCACCCCCTTGCTGACACTTTGGGGTGTGATAGAGGATCACTAAGGCATTCGTGCACCTTAGGAATACCACAGATGAAAGGAATTACTGGTGTTTCAACATGTAAATAATTAAAAATATCTTGTGTTATATGCCCCTGCTTTAACATATTAATAACCTGCACTTTTACATATTTACCAACATTTTTGCTTCTTCAAAACTAATAATATTATAGTCTACAGTACTTAACATAAGATACATTTTGCTTACATACTTAACTTTATCCTATACTACAACAGCCCCCTTTGTCAGCAGGTTTAACCACAATACTCTCATTTGTACATAAACACTGTTTTGTTTGATACTGTTCTTTATTTAAGTTATGAAAACTTTTTTTTTACTATCAGTACTATTTAAGTCATATATTTCTTTTTCAACAAGATTCTCAAAAACAGTGACAATAGAATTCAAAATAGTATAAAAATACTACCTGTATGAATTTGAGCAGCTCTGGTTTCATTACAGTCTATTTGTTGGAACATGTTACAGACTATAATGAAACTAGATATGTTCAAAATCATAGTAGCAGTATTTTATATCTTTTTCACATTCTATTGTCACTACTATGAGATAGATATAGAGCTTGTAAAACATCAGATATCTTCTACTGCAAGGTTAGAGAACAACTTTCACGATGAGTGGCAAATCAGGAACTATAATATTCCAGTACAAGATAATTTGCATTGACACAAAGCAGACCCACACATATTTAATTTAGCTTTTTTTTCTGTTGTTTTATGTTAGACTTTACAATTAACTTCAGTGAGCTACATTAACTGGTTAAGTATCTACTGAACAGGACTTTACAGAGTCTGTTTAAGCTTTATGAAATGGGGTGTTTTTTGAGTAGTTTACTACTATAGTCCTAAGGTACTTTTGAAATTCTTTTTTATATTGTCATTTATTTTTTTTGATGTTCTTTAGTTATATAGTGAGATTTGTTAAGATTTCTTGTTCTACTGGTAATGTCATTTCTAGTTGGCTGGTTACGGTCAAGGTTTTATTTAATAGTTTATTCTTTTATTTTTTTCTACGGCTTGATTTAGGGTGACAATGTTGTTTTTTGGAAGGGTTGTGTCTATATATTGTGTGTATACAGTAAGTGCAGTAAAGTAAATGGGAAATGTGGTTCTCAGTTTTACATTTTCTTTTCTTTTTTCTTTAATAATAGTGTAGATATTGGTTTGAAGGCTGTTTTAGGTCAAACAAACACAAATCCAACACTTTGCTTCACATAGTAGGCAAAATACAAAAAAAACAGAAACTAAAATCAATTTTCAAACTGAAAATTACCATGTACACAGATAAAATATTTCAAAACTATTTTATTAAGTGCCTTTTAACCAAATGACATGGTAAACCCATGTTCGTTCCTGATATGGCAGTTGAACACCAATGCAGGACAGTATCCAGGTCTAAATGAAAGATATTCTATTGTATGTATTCTGAAATTAAATAGTCTTACTAGATTGGGTTTTATGTATAGAATTCATGTAAAGTATGTATTAATTGTACATAAGATCTTAAAAATCAGCAGTTGTAGGAACGAACACGAGTTTACCATGTCATTTTAGTATTTTAGATATTTGTTATTTATTTATTTATTTTATTATTTATTTCAGTTTGTTAACCGGTAAAGTCCATTGGGCCAAGGTAGCCCATTTTCAATGGAGGCCCGAGGAGAAATGCTCCAGACAGAAAGACAATATACAATATACAATGTATTAGTACAGCATATGAGAACAACAGTTTAACATTCAATATACAGCAAGGCAAGATTTTACATATCTTGAAATATATGAGCTGAATCAATCACTTATAAGATATTAGGAAAAGCAATAAATGTATGTTCATTTAATACACTACATGTATTTAGGCAAAGGAATTTTAGAGAGATGAATTGAAGCAGTGGCGGAGATTAGAGTAGAACAGAATACGGATAGGTATCAGGAATCAGGTAGGATGGGTACAGGAGCACTCCCAGAGGGAGTAGAGGTGAGAGTGGAGTAGGGTTTTAAAGGATGGTAGGTTAGGGGTAGTTCTAATGTAAGAGGGAAGAGAGTTCCATAATCTGGCAAGGGAGAATGATAGTAGAAGTTGCTCTGGTGCGTGTAAAAGCTTGTAAAGTTCTAAGAGGTTCTGATTTGTGGATCTAAGTGTTCTATGTGACTGGTAGAGTTTTAGGAAAGAGGAGAGTGATGCACAGTTAGAAGGTTTGAAAATTAGCTTGTGTGCTGTAGTTAGTTGAATGAAATTTAGGTAGCTTGGGAGTTCCAACCAATTTAGAGCATGTAGGGAGTTGCAATGGTGAGTAAAGGATTTGGATCCTGTGGCAAACTTTGAAATTTTGTTATAACATGAGGAAAGTTTAGATTTTAGGAATGATTGGAGGTTAGAAAATAGCGGAGTTCCATACAAAAGGGAGGGTAGGAGGTAGGTGGTAGATAGGAGTTGTCTAGAAGACAACGAAAGGTAGTGCCTATGTTGATAAAGCATACCAAGTTTTTGAGGAGTCTTTTTAATATTGGTTTGTAGGTGGATATCAAATTTTAGCTGGTCATTGATAAGAACGCCCAGAAGTTTTGTATGGGGAACTATTTCAATAGTTGTTTTGTTTAGGCTAAGTATAGAGAAGGATGCTTTGTCAGCAGCAGTATGTCTAGAAGGGGTAAAGATCATTATTTTAGATGTGGAGGCATTTAGCGCTAGGTGATTGTCAAGCATCCAGGACTCAGTGGAGGAAAAGGCTTCTTCCGTAAGGTTTATTAGTAAAGGAAGAATTTTGGCTGAGCAGATGATAGTGGAGTAATCTGCATATAGCACCAGTTTAGCATTGGAGATCTTTTGGTGGAAATCATTGATGAAAATGTTAAATAGTAAAGGACCCAAAATAGAGCCTTGGGGTACACCTGTTGGGGTGTGAAGGAAAGAGGAAGTGCAGTAGTTCCATTTTACACCTTGTTCCCTGGCTGAGAGATAGCTGGAGAACCATTTCATAGACGAAGAGGAGAGATTAAGATGGGAGAGTTTAGAAAGTAGAAGCACATGAGAGACAGTGTCGAAAGCTTTAGATAAGTTGAGGAGGAGTGTAGAAACTATGTTCCCAGAGTCACGAGCAGAGTTAATGATTTTGAGGAAGGAAAGAAGGGCAGTGGTTTTGCTATGTCCTGGTATAAACCCATGTTGGGTAACAGTTAGGAGTCTGTTGTCCAATAGGTAGGGTAATAGTTGGAGGTGAATACATTTTTCGAGTATCTTAGAAATAGGGGATAGGATAGCAATAGGGCAAAAGCTGGAGATTGAACAGTTTGTATCTCCTTTATGGAGGGGATGATGAAGGCTTTTTTCCAGAGGTATGGTACATAGGACTCCTGAAGGGAGCGATTGATTAGGATGCTGATTGGAAGGGCTATGCCATCAGCAGCTAGTTGGAGAAATTTGGATGGAATGTCATCTGGGGCATTAGAGCAAGGTTTTAACTTTTGTAGAAGCTTTTTTATAGTGTGGGTAGGAATGGATTTGAGAGTAAAAGGGGAGGGCTTAGGGTTCATGGATGTTAAGTTTTTGTTATCAGTTAAGTTGGGGGGAATGTTGTTAGGGAAAGAAGAGGTGAGTTTGCCTATGGAGTCAATGAAAAAGGAGTTAAATTGGTAATTTTCTGGGGTTGGTTTTATGATTATTCTGAAGTTTAAGGTAGTAGGATTTGCGGTCAGTGGCTATTTGTTTTTTTTACTTGATTTCGCAGTTGCTTGTATTCGGCAAGAGAGTTAGGAGTTTTGCATTTTTGGTAGTATTTCCAGATTTTATCTTGGTGATGCATAAGTAGTTTTGTGTCTTTAGTTAGCCAGGGGCTGCTTTGGATCTGAGTCTTTTGGTTCTACTGGGGGCGAAGTGGTTAAGTATATCAGTGAAACTTTTATTAAAATGTTAGACTGCGGCGTCTAAAGGGAGGGACTTTAGAGGGTTCCAGTCTATCTGTTTTAAGGTATTAGAGAAAATTAGGGGGGGTTGAAGTTTTGCATGTTGCGGGTGGTACAAAAAATATAAATATATATATATATATATATATATATATATATATATATATACAAAAACCTTTGCAGGTATTAGTTTTCAATTTGTTGTCAAGAAGAATGAAATGAACTGATTAACTAATATTGGTTAATTACCTGACTAATTAACAACTGCTCACTGACTACTTAAGGGCATGCTGTCAGTGTTTTTAATCTGAAGAAGTCACAGTATTTACTGTGATGAAAAGCGCTTCATTTTGGATTAAACTGCTTGTTCTTTCATTTTTTGTTTGGTGCCGTCCTTCCTGCAACCACATATCGCATAATTACCTAATCAACTACAAGCTTTTTCAAATACAGTTATAAATAAACATTAAGATTTACTTGCTTCATCTTGATAAGAGAAAATGATTTGCATGTTAAATACTTTGCTACATAAAGTGTAAAAGCTGATTTGCAAGTAAAATAACCCAGAACTTCATAAACTTTATCACTTCCCACACAACTAAAATTGGGACTTTCTGACACATATCTTTATATAGAGCAATTCAAAAGTCATGAAAATGCTTTAGGTAAACACTGGCAGTGTTCAGGTTTTAAGAAGTTTATATTTTACGTTACATATCATGTTCCAGTTGATTTTAACAGAGGCATGGAGGAAGAACTAGAATATAGAGAAGAAAATGGTAAATATTATTAAATGCACATATCTTTCCAAGTATGAATGGTGTTGTGAATTATAAAGTGTTATAAATGAATAGCGGTTCATGATCAATTCATTCTGATGAAGACTGTTGTTACCGACAAAAGTGCTTAATATAATTGTTTTGAAATATCTTATAAATGTGTTTTTTTTTCAAGTTGAGTAGATAGTTTCAGTTTCTGTTGTTTTAGGTTAGTTTGGGATTTGGAGTTTTTTTGTGTGTTCTTCTTTTGAGTGTGCAGTGTGTGAACTTTTAGACTTTAGCAAATATTGTAAATATGGCGGGTATAAAGGAATTTTAGTAGCTTTGATGCTGGTGCAAAAGATGTATACTTCTTATGCCATGTCAATGGTATAGATAAGGAATACCTACACAGTGCACCTATACATGTTTTATCACATTATCATGTTTTATTTAGAGCCATAACCCAGCCACTGAGGATGCACAAGCCAGTGCATTTCTTCGTGCTGGTCCCAAGCCCGGATAAATGGGGTGGGTTACATCAGGAAGGGCATCCGGTGTAAAACCTCTGCCAAATAACATATGCGGACAATACAGATTTCCTTAATGGACTGGTCGAGGCCCGTGTTAACAATGACCACCACCAGTACTGTTAGCCAACAGGGTGCTGGTGGAAATTGGGCTATTGTTGGCCGAAGGAGAGGAAGAGGGGGAAAGCATGCCCAAAAGCAGAAAGAGAGGAGGAAGGTTAGGAGTGTAGTAGTGAGGGTAGGAACTGTGAATGTTGGCAGTATGACTGGTATCGGGAAAGAGCTATCTGATATGATGGAGAGAAGGAAGGTTAATATATTGTGTGTGCAAGAGACCAGATGGAAGAGAAGGAAGGCCAGGTGTATAGGAGGTAGGTTCAAATTGTTCTATCATGGTGTGAATGGGAGGAGAAATGGGGTAAGGGTTATCCTGAAGGAACAGTATGCCAAGAGTGTTTTGGAGGTGAAAAGAGTGTCAGACAGAGTAATGTTTATGAAACTGGAAATTGATGTTGTAATGATGAATGTTGTTAGTGCATACACTCCGCAAGTTGGTGTGCGATGGATGAGAAAAAAATATTTTGGAGTGAGTTGGATGAAGTGGTGATGAGTGTACCCAAGGATGAGAGACTGGTGATTGGAGAGGATTTCAATGAGCATGTTGGTGAAGGGAATAGAGGGTATGCAGGATGGGCAGGTATGGTGTAAAGGAGAGGACTGCAGAAGGTCAGATGGTAGTGGATTTTGTGAAAAGGATGGACATGGCTGTGGTGAATACCTATTTTAAGAAGAGGGAGGAGCATAGGGTGGCATACAAGAGGGAAGGAAGATGCACACAGATGGATTATATCCTATGCAGGAGGGCCAGTCTATAGGAGATTGGAGACTGTAAAGTGGTAACAGGGGAAAGTGTAGTTAGGCAGCATAGATTGGTGGTCTGTAGAATGACGTTGGTGATCAAGAAGAGGAGGATAAGTGTGAGAGTAGTACCCAGGATCAAATAGTGGAAATTGAAAAACGGTGATTGTGAGGTGGAGTTCAGGGAAGAGTTAAAACATGCACTGGGGGGCAGTGAAGAGTTAACAAATAGCTGGGTAACTACAGCAGAGATGGTAAGGGAGTCACCTAGAAAGGTGCTTGGTGTGACATCTGGACAGAGGAAGGAGGACAAGGAGACCTGGTGGTGGAATGAAGAAGTACATGAGAGTATACAGAGGAAGAGGCTGGTGAAGAAGAAGTGGGATTGTCAAAGAGATGAAGAAAGTAGACAGGAGTATAAGGAGATGAGGAGCATGGCAAAGAGAAAGGTGGCAAAGGCTAAGGATAAGGCATATGGAGAGTTGTATGAAAGGTTGGACACTAAAGAGGGAGAAAAGGACCTTTACCGATTGGCTAGATGGAGGGACCAAGCTGGGAAAGATGTGCAGCAGGTAAGGGTGATAAAGGATAGTGAGGGAAACGTACTCACAAGTGAGAAGACTGTGTTGAGCAGATGGAAAGAGTACTTTGAGGGGCTGATGAATTTAGAGAATGTGAGAGAGAAGGTTGGATGATGTGGGGATAGTGAATCAGGAAGTGAAACAGATTAGCAAGGAGGAAATATGGACAGCTATGAAGAGGATGAAGAATGGAACGGCTGTTGGTCCAGATGACATACCAGTGGAAGCATGGAAGTGCTTAGGAGAAATGGCAGTGGAATTTTTAACCAGATTGTTTAATGAAATCTTGGAAAGTCAGAGGATGCCTGAGGAGTGGAGAAAAAGTGTTTTGGTACCTATTTTTAAAAATAAGGCTGATGTGCAGAGCTGTAGTAACTACAGAGGGATAAAACTGATCAGTCACAGCTTGAAGTTATGGGAAAGAGTGGTAATAGCTAGGTCAAAAAGGGAGGTGATGATTAGTGATCAACAGTATGGTTTCATGCTGGGAAGGAGCACTACAGATGCGAAGTTTGCTGTGAGAGTATTGATGGAGAAATATAGAGAAGGTCAGAAGGAGTTGCATTGTGTCTTTGTGTACTTGGAGAAAGCATATGATAGGTTGCCTAGAGAGGAGTTGTGGTATTGTATGAGGAAGTCAAGAGTGGCAGAGAAGTATATAAGAGTGGTACAGGATATGTACGAGGATAGTGTGACAGTGGTGAAGTCTGCAGTGGGAGTGACAGATGTGTTTAAGGTGGAGGTGGGATTACATCAAGGATCAGCTCTGAGCCCTTTCTTATTTGCAATGGTGATGGACAGGTTGACAGACGAGATCAGACAGGAGGCCCCATGGACTATGATGTTTGCAGATAACATTGTGATCTGTAGTGAGAGTAGGGACCAGGTTGATTAGATCCTGGAGAGGTGGAGATATGCTCTAGAGAGGAGAGGAATGAAGGTCAGCAGGACTAAGACAGAATATGTGTGTGTGAATGAGAGGGAGGATAGAGGAATGGTGAGGATGCAGGAAGTAGAGTTGGTGAAGGTGGATGAGTTTAAGTACTTGTGGTCAACAGTTCAGAGTAATGGTGAGTGTGGAAGAGAGGTGAAGAAGAGAGTACAGGCAGGGTGGAATGGGTGGAGAAGAGTGTCATGAGTGATTTGTGACAGACGGGTATCAGTAAGAGTAAAAGGGAAGGCCTGCAAGAAGGTAGTGAGACCAGTTATGTTGTATGGGTTGGAGACAGTGGCATTGACAAAAAGGCAGGAGCCAGTGCTGGAAGTGGTAGAGTTAAAGATGTTAAGATTTGCACTGGGTGTGACAAGGATGGACAGGATTAGGAATCAGTATATTAGAGGGTCAGCTCAGGTTGGACGGTTTGGAGACAAAGTCAGAGAGGCGAGATTGCATTGGTTTGGGCATGTACTGAGGAGGGATGCTGGGTATATTGGGAAAAGGATGCTTAGGATGGAGATGCCAAGTAAAAGGAAAAGAGGAAGGCCTAAGATAAGGTTTATGGATGTGGTGAGAGAGAACATGCAGGTGGTTGGTGTGACACAGCAATATGCAGAGGAGAGGAAGAAATGGAAACAGATGATCCGCTGTGGCGACCCCTAAGGGGAACAGCTGAAAGAGAAGAAGAAGATTATGGAAACAAACATGCACTCTCACAGATATATCTTCTGTGTGTATGTGTGTGTGTGTGTGTGTGTGTGTGTGTGTGTGTGTGTGTGTGTGTGTGTGTGCATACACGTGTGTGTATAATATATATATATATATATATATATATATATATATATATATATATATATATATATATATATATATATATATATATATACACACACACACACACACACACACACACATATATATATATATATATATATATATATATATATATATATACACGTGTTCTGTCAGTTGTGTTAGGACTGAAAATGCTGGCAAAAGTGATTTGAATATTTAATGATCGCAAATTGCTGGTCTGTTCATATGCAAGATCATGCTACAGTGGGGATTGGAAATGTACCTTTCTTCTCTGTAGTGAAGTCCTGAAGTTGGTCTATATAAGTAGCAGGAGGTATGGATGTTCAGGGGAGCTTACAAAAGTAAGCCTTGTGTTATGCAGTGGCTCAAACATGAAAAGTCTAAGCGACAAGAAGTGTGGTATAAAATACAGAAAATAAGTAGATCTGTAGAGAAAGTACAAAGATTTCACAAGCAATATGAAAGTCTTCCTGAACAACATACTATAGTAAATTTACCATCAAAAATAGTATGAGTAAGGCAGACACCTGAAAGCAAATCACTTTAAACAGAACATGTAGTTCTGATAAAGATTATCCAGAATCTCCGGACATTTGCTATGCTTAAAATGGCCCACATGGGTAGTTAGCCTAGTACTAACCTATGAACTTAAAGGACAACCGCACCCACAGACTCAAAAAGCATGTTTATTTCATCATGGTTTAGTGTTTCCTACATTTTAACACCACTGTGGGACTATTTCGAGCTTTTTAGATATTTTTATACACAATTTCTGAATCTGACCACATGGGGTCTGGCATCTTGAAATAATTCTGACTCTTTAGTCTGCCTCTAAGTATCTCAGAATGCATTGTTTGTCTCCAAAAAATTGCATCAGATCTGCCACATTTTCCCTAATGCTCCTGCCATTGCACTGATTTTACAGGCATTCACTGCTGTGTTATATTCACCTACTTTTGGTTAAAATTTATCCTTTTTCAATGACTACTTCAAACACAAGCAGTGCAAATGCTACAGAACAGAATTGAAAAGTGCATTTTATTGCTCTTTCTTCACAGAAGTGCTAACTTGATTTCTTTTGTGAAGGCTGAAATCTAGTTCTTCAAGGTATCTCCCCTCCCCCTTCACACCTACCTTCCCTAGCTGTCAAAGAGCTAAGGGTAATTTGACCCATTATCTGCATGTGATTGACAGCTCACAGCAGGTGACCAGACTAATGTACTGTTTTCTTGTCAGCCTTTCCTTCTTTACAGTGGGAGACTTTTTTTGTTGCACTCCTCCTGTCAAATTTAGAACCAAGCTCCATAGCACTGGGAATAATCACTGTTTTGCAAAGAATCAAACTCCCACTTATTTTTCCTTCCTGTTTGGTTAAATAGCTAATAAATGATGCACTATAAACACAAAATATTTCACAGACTTGCAGGACAGCACCCACATGCTTTTTTTAAGTGGTAATTGCCGCTGTGGTACAGCGGTAGCATTGTTGCCTCACAGCAAGAGGTTCTCCCGTTCGATTCTTGGCTGGAGTGCCTTCTGTGTGGAGTCTGCATGTCCTCCCCACAGTTGAGTGGCCTCAGAAAGACATGCGTGAATGGGCGTGCCTTTGCTGAAGGTTGGGCGTCAGGCTGGCAACTCGGCACCATAAAAATTGACTGCCAATCATTAGTGGACCAGAGTTCCGCTGTGGCCACCCCTAACCGGGAAAAGCTGAAAAGACAAACAATTTAAGAAAATTATGGTATTACATACTTCTTGTAATCGGATGTAGTGTTGTTAATTAATTGTGACAGACATCTGCTTCTTGTGTAAAAACATGCAATTAATGTCTACTCATGGTCATTGCAAATTTATGTTTTTAGTTTTTGCAGTTGTTACTGTGCTTCTGCCTGTGCTTTGTCACATATCGATAGGGCTCTTCAGAAAAGTGAGATTATAGTTTGACTTTTTTGCTAGGTTAAGAGTGGGCTGGGCAAGGCAGCTCTGACATCACAATATGGGAGGCCCACTGGCTCTTCTATACAGCATGCAAATCAGGTGGGGATTACATCACTTTGGGGAAGGAAACATCCAGGTAGCTAGAGCAATAGCTCTGGCAGATGTGACATAATAATTTCAGAGCCAGCTAGAGGTTTTTCAACTTGGTTTTTAAAGTGAAAGTAAAACAGTACAGAAAGGTAGGAAGCCTAACAGGGAAAACAGTTGAGTGGATTAGTTTTTAAAGCTGCATGGGTGATTTTTGAGGCTGTATCAATGAACAGGGACTAAAAGAGACAGCAGGTTGAGCAATCTGCTTTAATATCCCGTTGTTGTCCTTTAAGCTGTCATCAGTTGTTACACCTAAGGATGCATTTGTTAATTGTGCTCTGATGAAGACAAGAGATTTGGGGTGAATTGAAGCAATTTTTTTTTTTTTTTTTAGGATTTACAGTTAGCTGACAGTTATTGAGACAGTTTTCTATACAGGAGAACAAATCTCTAAAATTGAATTATTCCCAGTAGTCTAACTTGCTTATTCCCTCCAGTATAGCTCTTTTGAGTGTGTACTTTTAACTCCCAGTGGGTGTAGCCTGAGCTTTAAAAAAATGAAGTTATCATCTTACAGTTCAAATAAATATATCTCTGGAAACATTAGTGTTACTAGAATACTGTAAATATCAAACTATTTAGGATAAATTAATTTTTACATTAGTGGCATTCATTCAGTTTGATGATTTAAATTAGATTTTATAAGCCAAAATCTGGCATCTCATTAACCATTCAAGTAAGACACACACGGCCAGAAGGATTTTATTCATGTAGCTGTGAGCTTTCATATGAGGTTATGCAGTTTTGTCTGTGTTACCTGAATGTTAAGCTATTTATAGAAATATTAAAATTATTACAATACAAATAAACAGTACATATATAATATTCAGTATCTCTTTAGATATATTAGATAGAGGTCAAATATCAATACAGTTGTTCTTGACATCATATATACTCAAAGATGAAATCTTCTGATACCTTGTATGCAGCATGGTTTTGGAAATTTTAATGCAAATATGAACAAGCAATATTTGATGCCTAGAGGCTTCAGTAGGAGGTAACTGCAGAAATGCCTGGACATGCACTTGGCTGTAATGAGTTAAACTACAAATAATTAATTTTGGATATATACATCTCTGTATACACAGATATGTATTTATTCCTGTTGGGTATCATGGACTAACTTCTCCCATTCTCAGCCATAAAATGTATGACCTAGCCCAAAAGTAAGGTTGACTTCAAACTCTGTGACAATTTTAGCAAAATGCAATGCTGATTAGGACTAATTTGGCCTGAATGAAGTAAGAAACACAAAACAAGTAGACAGCCCTTTTATAAAAGTTATTTTTCTTTTTAAATATTCTTTCTGTGAGAAATCTATAGGCTGCAGACTGTTAGCTGCAAGTGAAGTTCAGTATGACAACACTGATGCATGTAAAGAATATTTGTAATGATGGTTTGGAGGATAAAGCCTGGTCAGTGACTGATGAGCTGCTTTGAGTATGTAACTGGAGAACACATTAGAAATTGTATTTCCTCATGTTTTTTATCTTGTTGTACGTCTCTTGTTTGCTGTAAATGGCAGACAAAAGATGATAACATTTAACACATTTAGCATGTTTCTCTGCTATATGATTGGCCATTTTCTCAGCTTCCTTTACTTTCCCAACCATGGCGAGAACCTGGGCCTGAAACAAATTCATAAAACATAGCATTAGAAAACAGATAGGTAGAACTTGTAAATTTGTACTACAGAAGCTTCAAAAAATTTAAACTGTAACCTAACAAGATGTTAATCAGGATACAGTTTCACATTGATAGCCTTTAACAATACAAAAACAGAAACCCCAAAAATGAGGAATATATGCAGATGAACATTTTCCTTGTACACTGAAAAAAGGCTACATCTAAATCCATACGTTTGTTTAACCTACATTCCTCTGTGAGATGCAGTTTGAAATATACACAAGAAGTTGGCTATGAAGTCAAGCAACATGCAAACAGATGAAAAAGCAAGACATACTTTAGTGGTACATTCATCTGGAAATGTGATGTTTAACTTGTGAATGCCCAGACCAAAACTTACACATTTGAGGGACCACAGGTACCTGCCACTTTAATACTACAGTTACTACTGTAGTATCATTCACAATGTCTGTAAATTAGCTGCAGGCAGATATCCATTCATTCAGTCTGATTTTCAGGCATACCTTTCCACTGTCCCTGATTTGCCCCTAAAATTTATCTCTGTGTCTTGTGAAACTTCTGCTTTTCTTGTAAAATACTTAGGATTACAGTCAGTCATTAATGACAGACTTTAGAATTTCAAACTTATTGCTCAGAAAATGTATGTTGATGCAAGATCTGTTGTTCTTGACTTTTTAAAGTGAATTATACTAATATTTAAAAATTGTCCTTGATTTGGGCCTTTGCCCCAGTTATTTTTGGCAATATCTTGAATTCTTTTGCAAAGAAGTTGAAAGGTATGGTTCCAGACTCTGAATATCCTTGGGGCAGAGTTGCTGTCCCCTTCATGCCAATTACTTCAGTAGTACACACTGCAGAAAATTCAGAGCAGCCTTTACCATTACCAATAATGGTATTTATTGAGATTAGAAATCATTTTTCTTGATTTGGTAATTGTTCTTGTTCATTTGTGTTGTTTCTTTTTTTTATAGGTTCATAGGTTCATACTAGGCTATCTGCCCAAGGGCATTTATAAGCCTAGCCCATAGTTATGTGGCTTTCGCCACCCCTTTAGTTTGAATAAAAACTATGCCTATCATTTTTCTGTGCCTCTGTCAAGCAGTGACACTGAAGTAATCCCTGGGGTATATCTGCGATCTCCCATCCATTGGTCAAGATTCCTCTTGAACAAGGCCAGCGAGGTGCTCTGCCTCACATGTACCGGGATTTTGTTCCACAGCATAGGGAGTCTCTGGGTGATGAATCTGTCCCTCCAGCACGTTCTATTTATAACCGTGTCAAGGTTTAAGTCTCCGCCCTTGTGGTTCTGAGGGATCTAGATTTTTGAGGTGAAGCATATTCATCAAATCTGGGTTTGACATGGCCTTATATGTCAGGCACAGGTCACCTCTGAGCAAGCGGTATGAGACTGAATAGAGCTGGAGTTCTTTCAGTCGGGCAGCATAAGACATATTTTGAGACCCTTTATCCTTTTGGTGAGGAACTTTTGGGGCCTTTCAAGCTGCAGCAGGTGTCTGGTCAGATACATTCGAACGGGCATTGTACTCAATCATAGGTCTAATGAGTGATGAGTACAGGGGACGATGACCTCCCTTGATCTAGATGTGAATCCCTTCATGATCAGGTGGGCGATATAGAAGGTTTTCCTAACTACTTTAGCAACATGAGTGTCAAGCGAAGGCTACTGTCAACTTGGGTCCCCAGATCCCTGATGACTTTTCTGTGCTCAGTGGATTGCCACTTATATGGTAGCTAGGGGTAACCTTGTTTTTCCCGAAGGGTATGACTATGCATTTTTGGCGTTTAACTTCAGGCCATGGCTCTGGCACCAGTTATCCGTTTCTGTGAGGCCCTTCTGGAGGATATCTGTGTCAGATGTGTTTTCGACTATGGCGCCCAGTTTGCAGTCATCTGCAAACTTTGTCAGCCATAACCCTCCTGTGTTTGCTTGTACTTCAGAAAAGTAGATGCCGAACAAGAGTGGACCCAGGACTGAGCCCTGTGGGACACCACTTGTGACAGGCTTTGAGTCTGACATGGCTCCAGCAACTCTGACCCTGTGGGTTCTGTCACTTAGCCAGTTTGCAACCCATCTTGTGATGTATGGGTTTACATTCAAGCTGATGAGTTTTTCAATGATACCTGAGTGGGGTATTGTGTTGAAGGCCTTTGCCAGGTCAAGGTAGGCTGTATGGACTGCCTTTCCCTCATCAATGGCCTTGGTGACTGTCTCGAAAAAGTCAACCAAGTTTAAGAGGCAGGATCTGCCTTTGACAAAGCCAAACTGGGTTGGATCCAAAGTCTGCAAGTTCCCTATGTCTTTATTTATGAGTTCCATTATGATCCTCTCCATGGCTTTGCAGATAAGGCTTGTCAAGCTAATGGGACGGTAATTTCCAGGGTCTGTGGAGGCACCGCCCTTATGAAGTGGGACCACAGTCGCCGTGCGCCACTTTCGTTTTTCTTTTTTTTATGTGGTGTCTCCTATAGTAAGTTTGGAAATCTTTCCATCACTGAAGACATATCTCTGGGAAAGTAATGTGTGTGCCTGTGGAGAAATGATGGTGGGCAATTTGGGAGTGAACTACTTAGGACACAAAACCCTGAGAGGGACATGTCAAACTCTCCATGCATGTTACAAATGCAGGCAAGTTCAAATGCAGGTTCCAACTGGAATCCTTCTTTCTCCAAGAATGATGCCTAGGTAGAAAGAAAAGATAATTGGCTGAATAGTTGGTATCATTCCAGGGGATCTAGTATTTGCTAGTACGGGATGAGATGAGATGCCTGACAGTCCTATTTACTTTGAAGAAGATGGCCTGCATCTCTTATTCAAAGGCTTATGCACACTGGTAAAGCCTTAACTGACCCCATAATACTTTTCAGGCAGAGTCTAACTATGGATATCTCAATGTAACTAACATTTCAAATCCAAAACATGGTCAAATTAAGATTGCTCTGCTCAGTGACAAAAGACTTAATTACAAACTCTCTGACCTTGATGATGTCCAGCATTTAGAATGCATTCATATCTGCATAATTACTGAAACCTGATAAATGTTCAGAAAGCACTCAATCCACACTTGGGTTTTGCTTCTACAATGCCTCAGACTCTATACATTTCATGGGTGTATACTAGACTAATGACCACTAGGACCTCTATAAGTCTGTTGATGCAACCCAAATGTCTCCCATGATTTAGTGTGTCTTAAATGTTATTTTAAGGAGTGTATGCTAGTTAAGGCATAATTTAATAGCTGCCTCTGTCCATCAGAGACATTGGTTTCAGGCTAGGTGTGAATTTCCAATGTCCCATCCAGTAGTGCAGGTTGTGTTTGCATAGGGTTATGGAAGACTCCGATTTACATGGATGAGAAGCCTATTCCAGAGAACGGGGATATTCTGAGATACATACTTGTCCCTCCAATATGTCCTGTTTAAGTCAAAGGCAAAGTCTAAATCCTTAGATCTAGTAGTTCTAGTGCTGTTCATTTTGCAGATATGTAAAAGGTCCATCAGAATGGGATCCAAAGGTACCTTGTATGCCAGGCATAAATCACCCCTCAGCAGTCTGTAGGAGTAGGGAGATAGGGCTTTGAGGCTAAAAATATATGTGAAATATGCACACATTTACAGTTCATAGTAGGCTATCAGTCTGCAGATTGTTGCAAGATTAGCCAATAACCAGAGGTCATAATCAGACTTTGTACCTTGTATTTATGAGGTTAAGACCTTTTTTAAACACCTTTATTAAATTATCACTTAAGACATAGGCAAACATTAACAGAAAAGAAAACAAACTGTTTTAACATGTTTCTATTTAAAAACAACATACATCACATATATTTTCTTTACTACTCTCATTAGTCCAACATTGCAAAAATTGCTGAATTTCCGTCTTCACATAAACCTCACTCCTCCTCCTGAACATTATTATGTATTGTTCCCACAATTTCCATTTACTCCTATGTAATTTGCTCCTTCCATTTTATAATGAGCCCTTTTCCAGTTCTTTTGTCTCTTTTATAATATGCAGTACTCATAATACAGTTGGTGTAGTCTTGATTTCCATTTTCTGCTAATTGCATTTTTGACAGCCAACAAAATTAAACCTAATAAGGTCTTACTATGCCCAGGCACTTTAGATCTTGTATCCCAATTCAAAAGAATAATTTCCCTACTTACAGCCATTTGCTTATCCAATACTTCTGATAGAGTACTCTGTAGAGATTTTTTTAAGTCTGCCAACTCATTACACTCCCAAAACATGTTGCCAGTTACCTCTTTCTTCTCTATCACACCTCCAAAATTTGCTATCTACGTGAGGAATAATTCTTTGAAGCTTGCTTAGGGTTTAAAAATACCTGTGCAAACACTTTCAAGCAAAGATTTGACAACTTCTGGACTAGCTTGCATACTTGAGAGTCATACTTATGTCTTCCCATTGTTTTTTTTTTTTTGGAAACTGCTTTGTAGTATCTCTTCCCAATCTTTTCTAACCTCCTCTGATTAATTCTTATAGTTATTATGCAATATTTTATATGCCATACTAATTATCCCTTTTTTAACAGCTGCATCTGTTTCTACATTCAGCTAAAAACTCTACCAGTGCAGATATTTCACTTAAATTTCCCCTATCCCTTGCTTTTTGTCTGTACTCTGATATCAAGCCCTGGTAGGTAAGACAGTCGTCTAGCATACACTCTAAATGTCTTCTTGGTCTCATCTCGTTCTATTACCTTTCCTGCTTGAGTTATTTGCTCCCAATATCTTGGTTCATTTGACAGGTTTCTCCAGTAAATTCCAGTCCCTCTTATCTATGTTCTGTACCCCCTACTTGCAGTCATCCCTATTAGTAAAACCTTTTTTCATTCTCATATTGGCTTAGTTCTTAGAATACTTTCTGCTGCTTTATGAATATAATATTCTGTATGACTGTTATTATTCTCCTTAAGGATCTGCATCCAAAATTCCACTCTCTGTTTTTTGAACTTCCCCCTTGATTCATCATCATCCCTTTCTACTTTGAGTTATAACCTTCAGCTTGCGTTATGTCGCTCTAAAATATCCCTTCAAATTAGGTAATCCTAGACGACCTTGTTCTTTCTGTTGGAAGGATAAACATATCCTACTTAACTCTTGTCCTCTTTCTCTCCCAGATAAATTCCTTTAGTTTTTTATTAATTATTCTTTACTGCTTCTCCTCCTTTCAATAAAAGTATGCCTGACCCATATACAAGACTAAAAGGGCTAATATTTTCACTGTTTGTATCTTACTATTCATAGCCATAAATAAGAGTTTTCAGTTTCTCAATTGTATTATAGTTTATTTAGTCTCTTCCGACATATTCTAAACTACCATTGAGGTTTTAGTCAATTTTTAAACAGAAGCTACTTTTAAAAAGTGGCTATTTAGCTGGATATAAAATATTGCAAAGAAGCTTAAAAAGGATTGGAAAGTGGGACTGGAAAACAATTTACCCTGGAACAATGGCAGAATGGGTCTATATTACAATGTCAAAGTAAAACAAGTTTGAACGTTATAATATCAAACCTTAAAGTCCGAAAGTGGAAAATAGTGAAGCCATGGCACATCCACTTTTTTCCCAGGGAAAAAATCAGTGGGCCAAGTCCAACTCAACTCATTACACTCCCAAAACATGTTGCCAGTTACCTCTTTCTTCTCTATCTCCAAAAATTTGCTATCTACGTGAGGAATAATTCTTTGAAGCTTGCTTAGGGTTTAAAAATACCTGTGCAAACACTTTCAAGCAAAGATTTGAAAACTTCTGGACTAGCTTGCATACTTGAGAGTCATACTTGTGTCTTCCCATTGTTTTTTTTTTGGAAACTGCTTTGTAGTATCTCTTCCCATTCTTTTCTAACTTCCTCTGATTAATTCTTATAGTTATTATGCAATATTTTATATGCCATACTAATTATCCCTTTTTTAACAGCTGCATCTGTTTCTACATTCAGCTAAAAACTCTACCAGTGCAGATATTTCACTTAAATTTCCCCTATCCCTTGCTTTTTGTCTGTACTCTGATATCAAGCCCTGGTAGGTAAGACAGTCGTCTAGCATACACTCTAAATGTCTTCTTGGTCTCATCTCGTTCTATTACCTTTCCTGCTTGAGTTATTTGCTCCCAATATCTTGGTTCATTTGACAGGTTTCTCCAGTAAATTCCAGCCCCCTCTTATCTATGTTCTGTACCCCCTACTTGCAGTCATCCCTATTAGTAAAACCTTTTTCCATTCTCATATTGGCTTAGTTCTTAGAATACTTTCTGCTGCTTTATGAATATAATATTCTGTATGACTGTTATTATTCTCCTTAAGGATCTGCATCCAAAATTCCACTCTCTGTTTTTTGAACTTCCCCCTTGATTCATCATCATCCCTTTCCACTTTGAGTTATAACCTTCAGCTTGCATTATGTACATGAGCCTTAACTATGTCGCTCTAAAATATCCCTTCAAATTAGGTAATCCTAGACGACCTTGTTCTTTCTGTTGGAAGGATAAACATATCCTACTTAACTCTTGTCCTCTTTCTCTCCCAGATAAATTCCTTTAGTTTTTTATTAATTATTCTTTACTGCTTCTCCTCCTTTCAATAAAAGTATGCCTGACCCATATACAAGACTAAAAGGGCTAATATTTTCACTGTTTGTATCTTACTATTCATAGCCATAAATAAGAGTTTTCAGTTTCTCAATTGTATTATAGTTTATTTAGTCTCTTCCGACATATTCTAAACTACCATTGAGGTTTTAGTCAATTTTTAAACAGAAGCTACTTTTAAAAAGTGGCTATTTAGCTGGATATAAAATATTGCAAAGAAGCTTAAAAAGGATTGGAAAGTGGGACTGGAAAACAATTTACCCTGGAACAATGGCAGAATGGGTCTATATTACAATGTCAAAGTAAAACAAGTTTGAACGTTATAATATCAAACCTTAAAGTCCGAAAGTGGAAAATAGCGAAGCCATGGCACATCCACTTTTCTCCCAGGGAAAAAAATCAGTGGGCCATTTTCAGGGCTTTGCTATTTCCTCCACTGTGGTGCGATCTCTGAGTTGGTATATTTAAGTAGGGGGGTCTGGGGGGAAACAGTCCCCCATGTTGGGTGGTGTGGGGGGCGAAGCCCCCCACTTTAGTTTAGGTTAAGTTTTTTTTTTGTCACAGAACAGCGATTGTTTTCCATGGGAAAAAATTGCTGTTCTGTGCTTTTGGTTTTGTTGGGTTTCGAACATAACAGTTCGATATTACAACGCTCAAACTTTTGTAAGTTCGACATTGTGATATAGACTCTGGCAGAACATATGTATAGCTCTCAAGTATGCAGCAAAGACCAGAAGGTTTGGGATTTTTGCTTAGAACTGTTTACAGTTATTTTTATACCCCAAGAATACTTCAAATAATTTTACCTCAGGTCAATAACAAATGTTGAAGATATGATTCAGAGAAAGAGGTAACTGGCAGCTTTTAAAAATTCCTACATACTACTCTGTTAGAATTATTGGGATAGCAAATGGCTGTAACTAAAGAAATAATTATTTTGAACTGAGGCACAGGGTTTGTGTTGCCTAGTCGTAGTAAGGCCTTACTAACTTTAATTCTGTTGGCTGCCAAAAAGCATTTACTATAAAGTGGAAATCAAAATCTAAACCAGCTTTATTTGAAATGCTGAATGTTGTCAAAGAGATAAAAGAACTGGAAGAAGATCTTTAGAAAAGGGAAGGAACAAATTACATTGAGATAAATGGAATATGTGGGAACAATACACACAGATTAATGTTCAGGAGGAAAGTGAAGTTTAAGGGTAGGCAGGAATTGAGCAATATATGTAATGCTAGACTGAAAGACAATTCTTATAAAGAAAGGCACTGTTTAGTGTATAATGTGTGTCTTCTTCTTCTTTTCCCAGTTAGGGGTCGCCACAGCGGATCATCTGTCCACTCATGATTGGCAGAGGAGTTTTACAGTGTCGAGTTGCCAGCCTGGCACCCAACCTTCCACAGAAGGCACATACACGGGCACACTCACACCTAGGGCCAATTTAGAGTGTCCAATCCACCTACTGCATGTCTTTGGGATGTGGGAGGAAACCGGAGCACCCGGAGGAAACCCACGCAACCACAGGAAGGACATGCAGACTCCGCACAGAAGGCACCCAAGCCAAGAATTGAACCAGAGAACCTCTTGCTGTGAGGTGGCAATGCTAACCACTGCACCACCGTGGCCACCCTTTTAGTGTATAATGTGTGTAAAATGAAAAAATGTTAACACGGTTTGTTTACTTTTCTCATAATGTATCTGTGCCAATGTCTTAAGTGATAGTTTAATAACAGTGTTTTAAAAAGCATATTAGAGCCTCTAGTGTGTAAATTTAGAATTTCCTCCAGTGCATTTGTATTAATGAAGTATGGAAAAATGTTAACATGGTTTGTTTTCTTTTCTCATAATGTTTCTGTGCCTATGTCCTAAGCGATAGTTTATGAAAGATGTTTAAAAACAGAATCCTTTTTAAGCAATAGTACTAAATACTTCATCTTACCATATCTCTATAAATATGGGTATTGCTGAACCAATTTGTGTGTGGGTACGTAGTTTATGGTTATAGCCTTTGTTTTATCTTCACTAATTTTATATCACAAAAAGACTTGAAACTGTCTGAAAATGTTCCACAACACTGAAATATTCTTTTCTGATTTTATCAGGTACAAAATAATATCACCTGCAAATAAATCCAACTTTTCTTGATTACCATGCCAGTTATATATTTCTGAGTCCCTTATTTTCTTTGCCAGTGGCGCTAAATATAAAGCAAATAACAAAGGGGAAAGAGGATATCCTTGACTGGTTCCTGTGTTCAAACACAGCTTATCTGAGAGGAACCCTCCCACTTTAACTCTTGCCTCTAATTCTTCATATAGCTTTCTAATTAACCTCATTATTGTATCAGGGAATGCAAATGCTTCCAATGCCCTACTCATAAAATCCCAGCGTACTCTGTCAAATGCTTTCTCTGCATCAAGACCTGCCAACAGCAGTGGTATTTTCTTACATTCAGCTTCCATCTGGATCATCATTGTTCTGTTAATGTTATGAAATGTTTGCCTCCCCTCCACAAAACCACACTGATCTGTATCTATTAATTTTGTCAAACCCTTTGCCATTCTTTTAGCTAATATAGACATAAACACTTTATAATCATGGTTTAAAATTGAAATGGACATACAAGAAGCTGGAGTTTGAGGGATCTTTGCCGTCTTTAAGTATTAAAGCCACTACGGATTTCTTCCAGGATGTTGGTGTTTCCCTTTCTTTTGGCATAATGTTACAGAACCTTCCAGATCTTTCACTTTCTTCCATCCCAGCTTCCAAACTTCAACAGGAATACCATCTATTCCTGGTGGCTTTCCAGCAGATTGGTTATGCAACACAGCGTTGTATCTCAGCTCTACCTATCTTAACTGTTAACTATTGAGCTTCCTCTAACTCTAACCTTGGCGTAATCAAGTCTTCTATAAATTATTTCCATTTGTGCTGTTTCTTGATTTCTACAGTTCTCTACTTTATACAAATGTTCATAAAAGTTCTGAAATATCTTTAATACCTCTACAGGATTTCTGGCTGTTTTTCTTGTTATAGGTGTCCTATGTTTGATGAATACCCTTTCAAATTTCTGTTGCCAAAGTCATTGTGCTAAAAGTTTTTGTGCTCTGGAGTTGTTATCAAAAAATAGTTGCTTAACTGAAATCTTAAAGTCATGCATATTATCCATTGTATCCCCTTATTTGCTCTTTAGCACTGCACATGCTCTTCCTCTTGTTCTGTGAAATTCCCTTTATTTTGTAAAACTTTAGTCTTTGTCAACTCCTCTAACTAATTTATATTACTTCTTAACCATAGCTCTTTTTCTTTTATTTTTACCCTATTTTTAAACTCCAGTTTCATTTTATCTGAGTCACTAGCTATAATTTCTGAAGATATTTCTATTTTCCCTAATGTTGCGTTTTTCGGCTTTTCCCGGTTAGGGGTTGCCACAGTGGAACTCCGGTCCGCTAATGATTGGTAGTTGATTTTTATGTGCCGAGTTGCAGCCCTAACACACAACCTTCAATGAAGGTACGCCCATTCACGCATGTCTCTATGCAGAAGACGCTCTAGCTGAGAATCGAACCGGACAGCGCCTTACTGTGAGGCGACAACACTACTGCAGCACCACCACCACGGTATTTCTATTTTCCCTAATAACTTACATAATAGGTTCATAGGTTCATAGGTGTGTACTAGGCTAATGGCCCTGGAGCCTATATAAGCCTAGCCCAAGAAGATTCCCTGGCATCATGCCGCCCAAAGTTAGTTCCCAGTGCCCCTGTAAAGCAAGGTCACTGAAGTGTTCCCCGGGATGAACTTATTTTTGCCCATCCACTCATCAAGATTTCTCTTAAGGATGGCCAGTGAAGTGCTCTCCTTGACGTGAATGGGAAGTTTGTTCCCGAGTATGGGAAGTCTCTGGGTTAGGAACCTGTCCCTCCAGCATATTCTGTTTATTCTGGTAATAAGGTTTAGGTCCCTGGAGCATGTGGCATGGAGAGATTGGGATTTCTTTAGCTGTAGCATATCTAGCAGCTCAGGGTCAGACATGGCTTTGTAGGTCAAGCAGAGATCGCCTCTAAGTAGGCGATAAGAGACAGAGTATAGCTGGAGTTTTTTGAGTATGTCCATATAGGGCATGTGTCTAAGGCCTAAGATCCTCTTAATGAGGTATTTTTGTGGCCTTTCCAGTTGTAGGTGTCTAGTGAGGTACATACCAAATGGGGCGTTGTATTCTATAATAGGTCTAATGAAGGACAAGTAGAGAGGGATTATGACCTCTTTCTTCCTGGATAAGAAACTATTTGTAATGAAATGTGCCACACAGAAGGACTTTCTGACTACAGGGGCAATGTGGTTATCAAAGTAGAGGTTGCTGTCAACCTGTGTCTCCAGGTCTCTTATCACACCTTCGGTGTTTAGTGGACTACCACCTATGTGGTAGTTCATGGGCACCAAATTTTTCCCAAAGGGAATGACAATGCACTTTTTGGCATTGAGCTAAAGGCCATGGTTCTGGCACCAGTCACTGGTATCAGTGAGGCCTTTTTGTAGAATGTCTACATCAGTTGGAGAATCAGTAGTGGCTTCCAGTTTGCAATCATCTGCAGACTTGGTCAGCCAGAGTCCCTTTATGTTGGCTTGAACTTCAGAGAAGTAGATGCCAAACAGGAGAGGACCTAGGACTGATCCCTGTGGGACACCACTTGTAACTGGTCAGTAGTCAGATTTGGAGTCCGCTACTTTCACAGTGTGGGTTCTGTCAGTGAGCCAGTTGGCAACCCATCTTATGACATAGGGGTTTATGCCTAGTTTACTTAGTCTATCTATGATTCCTGAGTAAGGGATGGTGTTGAATGCCTTGGCAAGATCTAGGTAGGCTGTGTGAACTACCTTGTCCTCATCCACAGCTCTGGTGACAGACTCAAAGTAGTCTATCAGGTTGAGCAGGCATGATCTACCTTTCACAAACCCAAACTGCATGGGGTCCAGAGTTTGGAGATTCCCAATGTCCTTATTTATAAGGTCTGCGATGATGTGCTCCATAGTCTTACATATCAGACTCATCAGACTAATGGTGCAGTAGTTCCCAGGGTCTGTAGTCGTTCCCCATTTGTGGAGTGGAATGACCATAGCAGTGCACCATTTGGTAGGAACAAAGTCTTGAAATGAGGCTGTGATTGAACAGGGTACTCAGGTATGGTGCCAGTTCACGTTGTAATATATGTAGAACACATCCAGGGATATTATCAGGTCCCATGGGAGCTGTATTCTTAGCTTTGGACAGTGTGGTTTTTATGTGTGTAGCTGTGATAATAGGGACTTGACATTTTTCAGGTATTGTGATAGGCCCCTTAGGGGGTGAAAGGGGGGTAAGGTTCGCACTGAACCTGTCGGCCAATATGTTGGCAATATCAGTTGGTTCTGTATATGTATTGCCATTGTGCTGTAACTCAGAGCAGATCTGAGTATTGCCATGTAGATTCTTGACATAACTATAGAATGCCTTGTGGTTGTCTTTAGAATCTGCAGCAATTTTGTTTTTGCAGCTAGCTTTAGAGGATTTGATGATGAATCTCAGTTTTCTGCTGAGGCTAACAGGGAAGCTTTTCTAGTCTTGTGAATTCACCATTTTCTGCAACATTTTTTTCCTTCTTTTGTAGAGTTTGTTTATGGTGGGGGACCACCAGATTGGCTTCCTTTTTTGGAGGATGTGACCAGGGAGGAGTGGATTACTGGTGTAGAGCAACGGTCGCCCATGTTAGTAATGACCAGGTCAAGGATGTTTCTACCCCTGGTGGGTGTAAGAATGAGTTGGTCCAGGGCATTGGAATTAATGAATTCCAGAAAACGTTGAGCAAGTGTGTTGGTATGTGAGTAATTTTCCCAGTTAATGGAGAGGTAGTTAAAGTCTCCCAGTATAAGGGTGTTGGGTTGTACCCTAATATTTTCCAGTGTGTTTCAGAATGTGGAGTGGGAATCTTGGGACATGGTGGGAGATCTGTAGCAGGCTACATCCTGGATTGCAGTTTTACCCAGTGTTAGTTGTACCTGAAGTATCTCTGATGCGTTATGTTGGGCTACTAGTCTGGAGGTATGCATATCCTTTATGAGTATGGAGACACCACCGCCTTTAGTGCTTCGGTCCAGGTTTAGGGCCTGAAAGGTGTGGTTCATAGGTTCATAGGTTCATAGGTTCATACTAGGCTATCTGCCCAAGGGCATTTATAAGCCTAGCCCATAGTTATGTGGCTTTCGCCACCCCTTTAGTTTGAATAAAAACTATGCCTATCATTTTTCTGTGCCTCTGTCAAGCAGTGACACTGAAGTAATCCCTGGGGTATATCTGCGATCTCCCATCCATTGGTCAAGATTCCTCTTGAACAAGGCCAGCGAGGTGCTCTGCCTCACATGTACCGGGATTTTGTTCCACAGCATAGGGAGTCTCTGGGTGATGAATCTGTCCCTCCAGCATGTTCTATTTATAACCGTGTCAAGGTTTAAGTCTCCCGCCCTTGTGGTTCTGAGGGATCTAGATTTTTTGAGGTGAAGCATATTCATCAAATCTAGGTTTGACATGGCCTTATATGTCAGGCACAGGTCACCTCTGAGCAAGCGGTATGAGACTGAATAAAGCTGGAGTTCTTTCAGTCGGGCAGCATAAGACATATTTTTGAGACCCTTTATCCTTTTGGTGAGGAACTTTTGGGGCCTTTCAAGCTGCATCAGGTGTTTGGTCAGATGCATTCGAGCGGGCATTGTGCTCAATCATAGGTCTAATGAGTGATGAGTACAGGGGCGATGACCTCCCTTGATCTAGATGTGAATCCCTTCATGATCAGGTGGGCGATATAGAAGGTTTTCCTAACTACTTTAGCAACATGAGTGTCAAACGAAAGACTACTGTCAACTTGGGTCCCCAGATCCCTGATGACTTTTCTGTGCTCAGTGGATTGTCACCTATATGGTAGCTAGGGGTAACCTTGTTTTTCGAAGGGTATGACTATGCATTTTTGGCGTTTAACTTCAGGCCATGGCTCTGGCACCAGTTATCCATTTCTGTGAGGCCCTTCTGGAGGATATCTGTGTCAGATGTGTTTTCGACTATGGCGCCCAGTTTGCAGTCATCTGCAAACTTTGTCAGCCATAACCCTCCTGTGTTTGCTTGTACTTCAGAAAAGTAGATGCCGAACAAGAGTGGACCCAGGACTGAGTCCTGTGGGACACCACTTGTGACAGGCTTTGAGTCTGACATGGCTCCAGCAACTCTGACCCTGTGGGTTCTGTCGCTTAGCCAGTTTGCAACCCATCTTGTGATGTATGGGTTTACATTCAAGCTGATGAGTTTTTCGATGATACCTGAGTGGGGTATTGTGTCGAAGGCCTTTGCCAGGTCGAGGTAGGCTGTATGGACTGCCTTTCCCTCATCAATGGCCTTGGTGACTGTCTCGAAAAAGTCAACCAAGTTTAAGAGGCAGGATCTGCCTTTGACAAAGCCAAACTGGGTTGGATCCAAAGTCTGCAAGTTCCCTATGTCTTTATTTATGAGTTCCATTATGATCCTCTCCATGGCTTTGCAGATAAGGCTTGTCAAGCTAATGGGGCGGTAATTTCCAGGGTCTGTGGAGGCACCGCCCTTATGAAGTGGGACCACAGTCGCGTGCGCCACTCCTTGAGTGCGTATCCTGAGGTGAGGCTAAGATTAAACAGCTGTCCTAACTGTGGGTTTAATTCCTCGTTGAGTTCATGAAGCACACAGCCGGGGACACCATCCGGTCCCATGGATGCTGTGTTTTGCCTTAGTGAGGGCAGTTCTCACCTGGGCGTTGGAGATGTTTGGGGGCTACAATCCTCTGGAATAGATATCTCTCCTTTTGGGGAGAAGTTTGCACTGAACCTGTCAGCCAGTATGTTAGCAATGTGTGTAGGTTCAGTAATTTTCACATCATTTTGAACTAATTCTGAGCATATCTGGGAGTTTCCTCCTAGGTTTCTAACATAGCTAAAGAAGGCCTTATGATTGTCTTTAGAGTCCTTGGCGATTTTTCTCTCAAAATTTGCCTTTGATGATTTTATGAGAGCTCTTAGTTTTACTTATAATGATCAAAGGTGTCTTACCTTTCAATGATTTTGCTCTATCTTGTAGTAGCTTCCTCCTTTTGTTGTAGAGCTTGTTTATGGCTGGGGTCCACCAGACTGGATGCTTGCCTTTGGTACAGAGAGTCTTAGTTTTGTTTGGGATTGCCTGATCCATGCAGTCCTGTAGGTGCTGGTAGAAGGCATTTGTAAGTGATTCAGCGGTTTGAGTAATGTTTACCACTGGCTCAGGGGCCTTAAAGGAGACCACACTAGTTTTTAGAAGTGTGAAATCGGCTTTTGAGAAGTTTTTCACTGTGGTCTTTTTGTTTCAGGTGGGGGGATGAGGACCTCCAGCGAGATTAGTTTATGATCTGATCTCACCAGTGAGGGTATACTTCGGTGTTGAACATTTTGATCCCATGTTCGTGATGATGAGATCAAGTATGTTTTCACCTCTTGTGGGGATGGTGACTAGTTGCTCCATGGCATTTGAGTTTATGAACTCCAGGAATCTTTGGGTTAGAGTGTTCGGGCTTGAGTAGTGTTCCCAGTCTATATTAGGGTAGTTGAAGTCACCTAGTATGATGGTGTTTGGAATACATTTATCCCCTCAATGTTATCAGGAAGGACATGTGAGGTTCCTGAGTTTGAGAGGGTGGCCTGTAACATGCTACAAATTGCAGAGCAGTCTTGCCTATGGTTAATTGCACCTGGATGGTCTCCGATGCATCGTGCGTTGCCACCAACCTTGAGGTGTGGGTGTCCTTTATGAATATGGACACCCTCCTTTCTTGGTGTTGTCGGATTTTGGGGCCGGGCATGATATGAGGTGAAACCTGTTAGTGCTGGGGTGCTCTCAGGAGCCTTGAACCAGGTTTCTGTCACAGCACAGACATCGATGTTCTCCATATTGAGAAGGGCCTCAGTGCGTGCATCTTGAGATTGAGACTTCTGGCATTGAGCAGCATTACCCTTAGTTTTTCCTTTTGGTGTTCTAGGGTGGTAGGTTTAGAATTTGAGCCTTGCCTAAAAAGGCACTATGGGGTGGCAAGAGCCTTTGCCAATATCCGGAAGCCCAGGGTGACAGGTGCAAGCCGTCCCTTGAAGCAGCGTGGCTTGTCCAGCATGTCATCCCAGGCAGACAGACATTGGATCCCTTTGAATGACACCAGAATTTAAGCCAATTATTAAAGCTGATCATCTTATCACTGTATTGTGGCATCATTCTAGGTGAAGGTAGGATACTGCTCAAGGTCAGGGTCATACCTGCCTGGGCTACATAATCAGAGAGCTCCTCGGCGTCCCTTTTCATGTAGTCAGGAGTGCGTCTCAGGTCATTGACACCAGCGTGGACAATGACTGAGTCGTGCTTGTACCTGCTGTTGAGAGACCTGAGTGCTTGCGTTATGTGGCGGATTCTAGCGCCCGACAGGCAGCTTACTGTGACCTTCTCCTTACTCAGTCTGGTGGCGGGACGTCAGTGTGTCTGACTATGGAATCACCAATGACAAGTGTGTCTGGCATTTTGTTTGGCCTTAAGGGCTGTGACTGTTTGACACTCTGACTGTGTGGTCTATGTGTTGCATGTGTTGGGTCGTGAGGTGGTAGTTGTTTGGGTGTCTGCTTTGGTGGCCTCTGCTGTTTTGGTAAATTTTTGATCAGAGCCTCCAGTATGTCTTTGTGTGAGTATGTGTATGATTTGAAGTTGTGATGGTACCATGTGTGACTGGGTATGTATAGTGTGTGGTTACCTTCTCCTCCTGTCTGGTCTTGCCAGTCCTATGTTGAGAGCTCAGCCTCCAGTTTGGCCGTATAGTTGCATCTCTCGCATGTATTTGTGTTTTGTGGGAGAAGGAGAGGATTGTCTGTGTACATGAGGCAATTGTAACATTGCCTCAATATTCCCAGGTTCACCAGTTGCGCTGGAGAGGACACTAGCAACTGATCCCTCGACATACTAGAAGTAGTAGATAAAGAGCTTTCAAAGGACTCCGGGGAAGTGGGTTTTAGGCTGGTGGGGTACTATCTATAATAAGGTGCTTTATCAAGGTGCAAGTACTGTAGGAGTAAGTGCTGGGCTTTACAGATAGAGAATAGTCTACTTGGGAATCAAGTAGAGATGAACTTTTCAGTTATAGGATATGCTGGTTAGATCAGCAGTACAGTTTGGCGTGTTTTATAGCAGGGGCTGAAGGGAGCTAGGAATTGGCCCAAAATGACCAATGGACTACTAGTTTCTGGCTGAAACTTCACCAAATCGGACAAAAGGCCGCTCAGTGCTTCCACTCCCACTGGTAAGCAAATAAACTTCCCTCCTTCCTAATAAGGCAATGGATCAGTAACTGGAACTAAAAACAAAGCCCAGGGATCAGCAACTCTGCAACTGGACTACTCTAGTTCAGTAAAGTGGGAAAACAAGAGATTTTTTTGTTTTATTACAGAGATAAGGAAAAAAACAGACAGTAAATGCTATAAATGCTGTAAATCGGCTAGCGCACTTTAGTGTGTAGCCTACAGAAACAATTTGCAACAATTAGTAACTTAAAGTGCAATAAACAGTGTAAAATGCAATGTATGAATTATAGCCTGGTAGTGCTGGGGTGCTCTCCGGAGCCTTGAACCAGTTCTCAGTCACTGCACGGATGCCGATTTTATCCATTTTAAGGAGTGCTTTGAGCGAGTTCATTTTGAGATTTAGACTTCTAGGGTTGAGTAACATAACCCTTAGATTTTGTTTGCTTGTAGCTGTTATGGTGGTAATATTGTCTTCAAGACATTGCCTAAAAAAGGCACTATATAGGTGGCAAGAGCCTTGGCCAGTATCCTGAATCCCTGGGCTGACAGGTGCAGGCCATCTCTGGCGAAGCATCGAAGTCTGTCGATCATGTCATCCCAGGCAGACAGATACTGGATCCCCTTAGAATGACATCAGAAGCAAACCCAATTGTTGAAGTCAATCATTTCTTCTTGTAATGTGATATCATTCTGATGGTAGGATGCTACTCAGAGCTAGGGTCATACCTGCCTGGGCTACAAGATCCGAGAGCTCTTCTATGTCTCTTTTCATGTAGTCCAGGGAGGTACATCTCAGGTCATCCACACCAACATGGACATTGACAGAGTCATATTTGTACCTGTTGTGGAGTGACCTAAGTGCATGCGTTATATGGCGCGTCCTGGCACCCGACAGGCAGGTGACCATAACTTTCTCCTTATTCAACCTAGTGAGTGGGACATCAGTGTGCCTTACTATTGAGTCACCTATGACTAGTGTATTAGGTAAGTTGTTTTGCTTTATTATTATTATTTATTATATAAATATATAAATAATATATAAATATATAATTATATAACTGTATTATATTATTATTTATTTATTATTTATTTGCTTGAGTGACACACTGTTTATGTGAGCTATGTGTCTCATGGTTTGTGCTGGGATGTGGTGGTTGTTCGCATTTCTGCCTCAGAGGTTTCTGTTGTTTGGGCAGATTTTTATTGAGAGCCTCCGCAAAAGGAGGTGTGTGTTTTGTGTTGCTATGCGAGGGTTGTGGTGGTGTAAGTTCTGGAGGGCTATGTGTTGAATGTGGTGTGGTGCAGGCGTTAACCTTCTCCTCCTGACTGGCTAATCCAGTCTTGGCTGGAGAGTTCTTGGCTTCCAATTTGGCTATATATTTGCATCTCTCACAAGTCATAGTGTTGGGAGGTAAGAGGAGAAGGTTGTCTGTGTACATGAGGCAGTTGCTACATTGCCTCAGGATGACCAAGTTCATCAGGTTGACAGGAGAAAGCACAGAGAGCTGACCTTTAGACATGCCTGGATATGAGCTCAATATATTAAGTACTGAAGCCTTTTACAGGAAAAATGTCACTCAAAGTGTCTGAGTCTGTACAGAACACTGCCAAACAGTTGGGGGGAAACTAATACATAGACCCTGAATATTTAAGGATGAAGTATTTCGGCAGATATTCTAAAGTTGGGAAGAAATCAAGCAGTACTTACTGAAAATAAAGAATTAGCTTTTTAAGAATGATGAAAAGAGGGGAGTCGCATGAATGATGACTGCCTGGCCACTACTAATGCTGGTTTCAGCACAGCTTCACTCTGTTGGGATACAATACTCATTTTCTTCTTCTCTCACACCAGAAGCAAAATGTTAGTACCAATCCCAAGAAGAGAAGCAGGCCATGCCATATTCATCAAATCTAGGTTTGACATGGCCTTATATGTCAGGCACAGGTCACCTCTGAGGGGTATGAGACTGAATAAAGCTGGAGTTCTTTCAGTCGGGCAGCATAAGACATATTTTTGAGACCCTTTATCCTTTTGGTGAGGAACTTTTGGGGCCTTTCAAGCTGCATCAGGTGTTTGGTCAGATACATTCCGAACGGGGCATTGTACTCAATCATAGGTCTAATGAGTGATGAGTACAGGGGGACGATGACCTCCCTTGATCTAGATGTGAATCCCTTCATGATCAGGTGGGAGATAGAAGGTTTTCCTAACTACTTTAGCAACATGAGTGTCAAACGAAAGACTACTGTCAACTTGGGTCCCCAGATCCCTGATGACTTTTTCTGTGCTCAGTGGATTGTCACCTATATGGTAGCTAGGGGTAACCTTGTTTTTCCCGAAGGGTATGACTATGCATTTTTTGGCGTTTAACTTCAGGCCATGGCTCTGGCACCAGTTATCCATTTCTGTGAGGCCCTTCTGGAGGATATCTGTGTCAGATGTGTTTTCGACTATGGCGCGCAGTTTGCAGTCATCTGCAAACTTTGTCAGCCATAACCCTCCTGTGTTTGCTTGTACTTCAGAAAAGTAGATGCCGAACAAGAGTGGACCCAGGACTGAGTCCTGTGGGACACCACTTGTGACAGGCTTTGAGTCTGACATGGCTCCAGCAACTCTGACCCTGTGGGTTCTGTCGCTTAGCCAGTTTGCAACCCATCTTGTGATGTATGGGTTTACATTCAAGCTGATGAGTTTTTCGATGATACCTGAGTGGGTATTGTGTCAAGGCCTTTGCCAGGTCGAGGTAGGCTGTATGGACTGCCTTTCCCTCATCAATGGCCTTGGTGACTGTCTCGAAAAAGTCAACCAAGTTTAAGAGGCAGGATCTGCCTTTGACAAAGCCAAACTGGGTTGGATCCAAAGTCTGCAAGTTCCCTATGTCTTTATTTATGAGTTCCATTATGATCCTCTCCATGGCTTTGCAGATAAGGCTTGTCAAGCTAATGGGGCGGTAATTTCCAGGGTCTGTGGAGGCACCGCCTTATGAAGTGGGACCACAGTCGCGGCGCCACTCCTTGGGTACGTATCCTGAGGTGAGGCTAAGATTAAACAGCTGTCCTAACTGTGGGTTTAATTCCTCGTTGAGTTCATGAAGCACACAGCCGGGGACACCATCCGGTCCCATGGAGTCTGTGTTTTTGCCTTAGTGAGGGCAGTTCTCACCTGGCGTTGGAGATGTTTGGGGGCTACAATCCTCTGGAATAGATATCTCTCCTTTTGGGGAGAAGTTTGCACTGAACCTGTCAGCCAGTATGTTAGCAATGTGTGTAGGTTCAGTAATTTTCACATCATTTTGAACTAATTCTGAGCATATCTGGGAGTTTCCTCCTAGGTTTCTAACATAGCTAAAGAAGGCCTTATGATTGTCTTTAGAGTCCTTGGCGATTTTTCTCTCAAAATTTGCCTTTGATGATTTTATGAGAGCTCTTAGTTTTTTACTTATAATGATCAAAGGTGTCTTACCTTTCAATGATTTTGCTCTATCTTGTAGTAGCTTCCTCCTTTTGTTGTAGAGCTTGTTTATGGCTGGGGTCCACCAGACTGGATGCTTGCCTTTGGTACAGAGAGTCTTAGTTTTGTTTGGGATTGCCTGATCCATGCAGTCCTGTAGGTGCTGGTAGAAGGCATTTGTAAGTGATTCAGCGGTTTGAGTAATGTTTACCACTGGCTCAGGGGCCTTAAAGGAGACCACACTAGTTTTTAGAAGTGTGAAATCGGCTTTTGAGAAGTTTTTCACTGTGGTCTTTTTGTTTCAGGTGGGCGGGATGAGGACCTCCAGCGAGATTAGTTTATGATCTGATCTCACCAGTGAGGGGTATACTTCGGTGTTGAACATTTTGATCCCATGTTCGTGATGATGAGATCAAGTATGTTTTCACCTCTTGTGGGGATGGTGACTAGTTGTTCCATGGCATTTGAGTTTATGAACTCCAGGAATCTTTGGGTTAGAGTGTTCGGGCTTGAGTAGTGTTCCCAGTCTATATTAGGGTAGTTGAAGTCACCTAGTATGATGGTGTTTGGAGATACATTTATCCCTCCAATCTTTTCAGGAAGGCCATGTGAGGTTCCTGAGTTTGAGAGGGTGGCCTGTAACATGCTACAAATTGCAGAGCAGTCTTGCCTATGGTTAATTGCACCTGGATGGTCTCCGATGCATCGTCGTTGCCACCAACCTTGAGGTGTGGGTGTCCTTTATGAATATGGACACCCCTCCTTTCTTGGTGTTGTCCGGATTTTGGGGCCGGAACGCATGATATGAGGTGAAACCTGTTAGTGCTGGGGTGCTCTCAGGAGCCTTGAACCAGGTTTCTGTCACAGCACAGACATCGATGTTCTCCATATTGAGAAGGGCCTCAGTCGTGCATCTTGAGATTGAGACTTCTGGCATTGAGCAGCATTACCCTTAGTTTTTTCCTTTTGGTGTTCTAGGGTGGTAGGTTTAGAATTTGAGCCTTGCCTAAAAAGGCACTATGGGGTGGCAAGAGCCTTTGCCAATATCCGGAAGCCCAGGGTGACAGGTGCAAGCCGTCCCTTGAGCAGCGTGGCTTGTCCAGCATGTCATCCCAGGCAGACAGACATTGGATCCCCTTTGAATGACACCAGAATTTAAGCCAATTATTAAAGCTGATCATCTTATCACTGTATTGTGGCATCATTCTAGGTGAAGGTAGGATACTGCTCAAGGTCAGGGTCATACCTGCCTGGGCTACATAATCAGAGAGCTCCTCGGTCCCTTTTCATGTAGTCCAAGGAGGTCGTCTCAGGTCGTTGACACCAGCGTGGACAATGACTGAGTCGACTTGTACCTGCTGTTGAGAGACCTGAGTGCTTGCGTTATGTGGCGGATTCTAGCGCCCGACAGGCAGCTTACTGTGACCTTCTCCTTACTCAGTCTGGTGAGCGGGACGTCAGTGTGTCTGACTATGGAATCACCAATGACAAGTGTGTCTGGCATTTTGTTTGGCCTTAAGGGCTGTGACTGTTTGACACTCTGACTGTGTGGTCTATGTGTTGCATGTGTTGGGTCGTGAGGTGGTAGTTGTTTGGGTGTCTGCTTTGGTGGCCTCTGCTGTTTTGGTAAATTTTTGATCAGAGCCTCCGAGTATGTCTTTGTGTGAGTATGTGTATGATTTGAAGTTGTGATGGTACCATGTGTGACTGGGTATGTATAGTGTGTGGTTACCTTCTCCTCCTGTCTGGTCTTGCCAGTCCTATGTTGAGAGAGCTCAGCCTCCAGTTTGGCCGTATAGTTGCATCTCTCGCATGTATTTGTGTTTTGTGGGAGAAGGAGAGGATTGTCTGTGTACATGAGGCAATTGTAACATTGCCTCAATATTCCCAGGTTCACCAGTTGAGCTGGAGAGGACACTAGCAACTGATCCCTCGACATACTAGAAGTAGTAGATAAAGAGCTTTCAAAGGACTCCGGGGGAAGTGGGTTTTAGGCTGGTGGGGTACTATCTATAATAAGAGTGCTTTATCAAGGTGCAAGTACTGTAGGAGTAAGTGCTAGGCTTTACAGATAGAGAATAGTCTACTTGGGAATCAAGTAGAGATGAACTTTTCAGTTATAGGATATGCTGGTTAGATCAGCAGTACAGTTTAGCGTGTTTTATAGCAGGGGGCTGAAGGGAGCTAGGAATTCGCCCAAAACGACCAATGGACTACTAGTTTCTGGCTGAAACTTCACCAAATCGGACAAAAAGGCCGCTCAGTGCTTCCCACTCCCACTGGTAAGCAAATAAACTTCCCTCCTTCCTAATAAGGCAATGGATCAGTAACTGGAACTAAAAACAAAGCCCAGGGATCAGCAACTCTGAAACTGGACTACTCTAGTTCAGTAAAGTGGGAAAACAAGAGATTTTTTTGCTTTATTACAGAGATAAGGAAAAAAACAGACAGTAAATGCTATAAATGCTGTAAATCGGCTAGCGCACTTTAGTGTGTAGCCTACAGAAACAATTTGCAACAATTAGTAACTTAAAGTGCAATAAACAGTGTAAAATGCAATGTATGAATTATAGCCTGGTAGTGCTGGGGTGCTCTCCGGAGCCTTGAACCAGGTCTCGGTCACTGCACGGATGCCGATGTTATCCATTTTAAGGAGTGCTTTGAGCGAGTTCATTTTGAGATTTAGACTTCTAGGGTTGAGTAACATAACCCTTAGATTTTGTTTGCTTGTAGCTGTTATGGTGGTAATATTGTCTTCAAGACATTGCCTAAAAAAGGCACTATATAGGTGGCAAGAGCCTTGGCCAGTGTCCTGAATCCTTGGGGTGACAGGTGCAGGCCATCTCTGCAGATCAGTCTGTCATCATGTCATCCCAGGCAGACAGATACTGGATCCCCTT
>NC_056745.1:766954950-767074805 GCF_019279795.1 Protopterus annectens | reverse complement strand
ATGTTGTCCCACAGCCAAGATAGTAATGCTGGTGAGGCTGTTGGACATTTTAGTACAATGTCTTAATAACCAGCAACAGTACACTGATGGGGTTGGGCCCGACATAGTCACCAATAGGGTGACTTCAAAATTTACAATTACTCAAGGTTGACTGTTAGTAAAAAAATGCTGACTTTTTGGAAAAAGGATTCACCTTTGTTCCATGCAGAGTTGGAAACTTGGTAGAATCCATTATTGCTCTGAAGAGATGCACCAGAAAATTAAATTTAAAGCTATGGTTCAACCAAGAGACTAATGTGGAAGGTCCACTTACGAATAAGTGTAAAAAACCTAGTAGCTTTAACCCTCCCTTTAATAAAACAAGTCAAATTATTTAAAAGAATGTGTGAAAAGGAAATAAGCAAAAGTTACGCGTGCAAGGATAAGTTTCATTATTCTAACTTGACTGGGGGAGAAAAACAGCTTATGTTTGAACTGATTAAGGACCCTATGATCAGGTTTATGAAACCTGGTAAGGGTAATGGAGTGGTGATTTTGGACAGGGCAGACTGTTTAGATGGCATGAATATCATTTTGCTTGATGCCTATGAGGAAAGTTCTTCAAATGAGATTAAGGTGACCTACAAGAAGATAGATTTGGTTCTTGATATGGTTTATCAAGCCCAAATTGACACTAATACCATTTTTTTTTAAATTATCCTAGGGTGGCAAAAATTTTTGGCATCCCAAAAATCCACAAAGGGCTTGTTAATCTGCAATTCAGGCCCATTGTAGATGGTAAAAGGTCCAAAGCACATTTTATTGCCCAATACTTAGACCATGAAATGCAGAAGAGCCTTTTTTTTTATTATTACATCAGTAGAGACTCCTGGCAATTTATGGATAAGTTAAATGTCATTGAATTAATGTTGGACATGATTATGGTTACTGTTGATGTGGTGAATTTGTTCACTGTGATTCCCCATGACAATAGGTATTGATTGGTTAGAACAGCTTCATAAAACCAACATTTTCACTCGAGATGAAATTAAGTTTACTCCTGGAGCTAGTTTTGAAAAACTACATTTGCTTTGAAGGGCAGTATTACAAACAAGTGAAAGGTGTGGCAATGGGGGCAGCTTGTGCCACCCTTTTTGCTAATCTTTTGTCCTACTAGCAGCAGGAGTTTTTGATATAGTGCAGTTCCAACATTGTATATTATACACATTTTCTTGATTTGTTTCTCATTTGGAAATGTACAGAAGATGCTCTGAATGAGTTCCTTGTATAATTAATGGAACTGTTGATTTTTTTTTTAATTCACCCATGTCTATAGTAGGAACACTCTTTATTTAGACGTCAGTTAGTGATTGGTATAAAATGAGTTTCAACACCAGGATTCACAAAGTCTACATTTTCAAATTCTTAACTGGACTATGAGAGTTGGCACCCGCATAATCAAGAGGGCAGTTGTTAAAGGCCAATTGGTGTGGTCGGCCAGAATGGTAAGCTCTGATGTAGACTTTTTGGTAGAATTAGAATTCATTACACAAGTTCAAACAAAGGGGATACCCTGACCGGAGGATCGTAGCCATGAGGTAATTCACAAACGTAAACGTTTTTACAGACCCATTTTGGGTCATGGCTTTATGGGTTGTGATAGATTTAACTCTGAAAAGGATTTTTACAGCTCAAACTTTTATTTTAACATATACTGGGATGTCTAACACTATTATTGATGTAATAAATGCCAATTGGGATATTCTTCAATCTGATAATGTAGAGTTGAAAGTTGGTAAAAACCCGAGATGCGTGTTTTAGGAGGGACAAATCTATAAAGAATATACTGGAAGGTATAAGACATGAGAGTAGGATCAATAAGAAAGTTGGTAATTTTACATGTAATTCCTGTTCCTTTTGCCTGTTTATATGAGGGTCAAATTAGGGCAAATGGGAAGATACTTAACATAATATGGCCAAGTGTGAAGAATGTCCTAGTTTTTATATTGATAAAACCTGTAGGAAATTCAAACTAAGAAGAGGTGAACATTTGGGGGATATAAGACATTGTAGGACCACTAGTGCCCTATTTAGGCATATTGAGGAAAATCGGACATTTTAAATTTTTTGTTTTGCAGCAGTTAGTGAAGGATGAACAAGGGTCCATTTTAGATGTACATTTGGACTTGATGGAATTGACATGGCAGTTTCTAAATGTCTTTAGTTACCCAGGTATTAATGAGACCATATGTATTGCTAGTATTTTAAAACTTGAATCAAATTTCAGGTTAGTGCAGGTGATGTTTATTAGTGAATGGAATTTTTAATTGTAATTAACCACTGGGCTTTTAGGTTGACAAACCGGTTGTTTATATATTCAGTACTTATAAAACATGTTATAAATGATTTATTAATTATTCATAATGGTGGGCATATTGCTTTTAATTTTGATTTAAATGTTAATTGATTGGGGGGATATTTAGATGGTTGGATTACTGTGGACATTGTTCTGAGGAAGTCTCTGTAGTGGAGAAGAAAGCGCTTAACATCAATAAAGTTTGGTGTTCTTGGATTGTTTGATTCCTGCTGGCTTTATTTCTGTGGTTTTATTTCTTTTTGTCGCAATGTGAATCAGAAAACTGAGGAGAACCTGTATCTGTCCATTCATCTTCCGTTTCAGTTTCAGAATCGTGAATCTCTTCAAAGTTTTTTTTAACCAGAAAGTATTAAATTAAAAGCCTGAATAAAACCCTCAACTGGACCCAGTAAATTACTGCTGTCTGAGGAAATATTAGTAGATGCATTTTTAGTTTTCCATTTTGAAAGAAAAAAATGGAGGCAAAAGTATTAAGTGGTAGCAGTATCCCCAGGGATGGACACCATTATGACAACAGGAAAGCCTTCCCTCATCTTAGTGTTTCACTGTTGCCGTCATCACACTTGGTCTATCCTTCCAGGGATAGCCCTCAGTCAGCCCGAATACCAGAGACTTAGTGTTTCTGTGTTGGTTGCTGTTGCTCCAGGACTGATGGCAGGTAATCAGTGGTATAAAATCAGGCAGCCGATGCCATTATATCAGTCTTTCTTGCAGAGGAGCCTGAAGCAGATGTTCGTGTTACCCTGCTGCAGTCATCACACTTGGGTTATCCTGCCGTCAGGCGGTCCCGTAGTCTGCCCAAATTCCTAAGTCTTGGTCTGGTGTCGGTTGCTGTCGCTTCTTCCCTGACATCAGTGCGCCAGGGGTATACGAGAGGCATCTAACGCCATTTTCTTCAGTCTTTCTTGCCGCGGTGCCTAAAGCAGAAGCAGTTCGCAAGTGCCCGTCGGCACCTGAGATTTTCGAATAGAGTTTCAGTCCGAAGTCTTCAAAGCTAAGTACCCCGTTGGGGAACCTTTTCTTGCCTCAGTCCGATGTCAGAAAAAGTTAATTGCATTTCTTGTGGGAAGCAAATACCTCATAAGGACTTACTTTTTTGTATACCTTGCCTTGGCCCAGACCACGATGTCACTGGTTGTCTGTTTTGTGCTAGGTTCAATAAGCGAACTATAAAGCGACGCTTTGATTTCACACGACGCTACTTTGGTATAAATTTTAATTACACTATGCCGTTGGAGCAACCGACTACTGGCGTGCATAAAAAACAAAGATAAAGACAGGCAGCCTAGATCCAAGCCAGACTCAGAGGCCTCGGCTGGTCGCCGGTTCTCTGGTTTTCAGTGAGGCGCCTACGCAGCCCCTGGCTACCGCTGAATTAGATCCCCAGACCGCTTCAGATCCCCCAGCAGAGAGTTCTAGGCAGACACAACCATTTTCTTAAGGCCCTACCGATGACATTGCAGAAGATGCCGGTGCTGTAGAAACACCTTCGGTTTCTGAAGGTGTCTTCAGACAGACTACTCTCACCATAAAATTTTATGCTAAGCTTAAGACTCCTCTAAAACCAAGAAAGACTACTCTTCAGTTTCCAGGTCAAGGCCCTATGCCTAAGAAACAGATGCGTAAAATGGCTGAAGATTTTATTTCTTTGATCAGGGGTCCCCCCCCCGACAAAAGGCCTAGACAAGAGGAGGATTATGCCTACTCTGATCAAGTCTGTTTCCTCAGGCTCCTCTGAGGAACAGGATTACTCCTTTCCCCCTTATGAAGATTCTGATGCTGAAGACTCCATTCCCTCAGCTTCTCCCCCTGAAGATTATTCCTTTGGGGAAACCTTACATACCATGAGGGAACATTTCCACTGGGAAGGTCAGGACTACTCCGACTGAGTTTCTTTTATCCCCCCCCCCAGCACAGACCACTTGCTTATCCCCCCGGTTTTAGACATTGTGGATGTTGTTTTCTTAGAATTTAGTCTAAATCCAGATTCTCTGCCTCCTGCTCCAGCCAAACCAGATAGATACTTTAGAGTGCCTGACTCTCTCAAATTCCTATACAAAAGCCCTGTTGCTGATCCAGAGACAATCTCCCAGGGTCCCAAAGGGGCTAAGGCTTCTGTGGCTAAAAATCCTGTACCCTCTGAAAGGGACTCCAGAGCACTAGATAGGTGGTGGAAGAAGGTTTACACCTCAGCTACTCTAGCTACGAGAGCACTAAATTGTTAATTTCACATGCTTAAATACCAGCAATTCCTAATGTCTCAAGTAAAACAAAAGATGGGCACGCACCCTCAACAGTCTGAATTCAAGGAAATGCAGGGTCTGTTGCATGCAGCTGAACAGGTGGACAAACATACTTTACAGTGTGGTTTTGATGCCTTGGAAGCTTCGTCTAGAGCAGCTGTTACTGGGTCTGTTATACGTAGGCATGCTTGGTGAAAGGAACAATCTCTGCTTGATCATGTTAAAGCAAAGTTACTAGATGCACCCTTACAGCAGGATGTCTTATTTGGGGTTAAAGCAGAGGAGGTTTTAAAGAAAATGGAGGATAAGGCAAAATCTATGCAGATGGTCAAAGATTTCTTACAGGTACAGCCCCCACGCTTCAGCAGGAATTGGCCAACAAAAAATTGGTCCTTTCCTGCTTCTGACGGACCACAGAGGGGTAAATATAGGCGCCCAAGGGGCAGAGGACAAGCACAAATACCTTACAAACCTCGCCAATGGGGCACTGCAACACAGAAGGGAGGAGAAGACAGGTCCCAAACTACTAGAAGGCAAACACAATGACTTAAACTTCAAACTGCCAAGCAAAACTCTTGGCAGCTCCCTTGGGAGGAAAATTAGCACTTTTTGCAGACAACTGGCGCATAGTCACAAAGGACAAATGGGTCCTACACATTATCTCACAAGGATACAGATTCCATTTCCACACCTTGCCAAGGATAAAAGGAATGCCAAATCTGCCACGAAATCAATGGGCAGAGGCACAAACAAATTACAGCTCTCATGGACATGAGAGCCATTCAACTGGTACCTACACAGGAGCAAGGCCAAGGATTTTACTCTAGGCTCTTTCTAGTACCCAGAAAGGACAATGCTTGGTGACCCATTCTGGACCTTTCAGTTTTAAACACCTTCTTGCAAGTACCCAAATTCAAGATGCTAACATTACAGCAGCTTCTTTCCATGTTTGGCAAGAAAGCTTGGCTAGTAACGTTGGACCTCAAGGAGGCATACCTGCATGTCTCTATCGGACAAAATTGCAGAAGATACCTCCGTTTCATTGCAGGTTCAACCCATTACCAATTCTCTGCACTGCCCTTTGGCTTATCTACTGCGCCCAGGGTCTTCACAAAATGCCTGGCACCAGTAATTGCATACTGCAGACAGAGGAATTCAAATATACCCATACCTGGACGACTGCCTCATCCAGGCAGAAAGCAAGGACATTCTCTTACAACACCTGGCTTTTGTAAAACATCTTCTAAGTTGCCTAGGACACACAGTAAATGAAAAGAAATCAAAACTAGTGCCCTCACAAAATTACATTCTTGGGTGCCAGCTTGATTACAACGGCCCAGATGGCTTATCTGACGTCAGACAAACTACAATTAACTCAATACTTCAGAACAATAGCAACAAAGACTCAACTCCCTGCAAGAAAAATTCTGCAGGCCTTGGGCTTCATGGCATCTTGCATACTGCTAACACCATTTGCAAAACTGCATATGAGGAAATTACAATGGTACCTAAAAAGCGTATGGACTCAACACAGCCACAGCTTGGAAACAAAGATACCTCATTCCCTGCCTTCAACAGGAGTTTCTATGGTGGTCACAGGCATGTCACCTCAACAAGGGTCAGCCTTTCACCCTTCCCCCAGCCAGGCAAACTATGACAACAGATGCATCGGATTATGCCTGGGGGGCACACATGGCAGGACACAGTTAAAGGCATGTGGACTGCAGATCAAAGGAAATCTGCACATCAATCAAAAAGAAATGCTAGCTGTAGAAAATGCTCTGACAGCCTTCAAGGATCTCTTACATCCAGGACAGCTTATCATAAGGACAGACAACACCACAGTAATGTAGTACATGAACAAACCAAGGGGGTATGCACTCCTACCCTCTATGCAGGCAAGCAATGACTCTGTGGAACACAGCACTGGCTTACCAAGTTAATTACAAGCTCAATTCCTGCCAAGAAAAGAGAACACATTGGCAGATGACCTAAGCAGAAACATCATGGATCCCCACAAGTGGAAACTAGATCCACAAGTATTTGCAATGATAAATCAAAAATGGGGGCTCCCAGACATGGACCTGTTTGCCAGCTTTCAAAACTATCAGCTAACAAAATTTTCATAAGGACTTTTCACCATCAAGCTTGGAAAGTGGACGCACTCTCATTCAGTTGGAAAATGCTGACAGTATATGCCTTTCCTCCATTACCCCTTCCCACAAAGGTGCTGCTGAAAGTCAGGATGGAGAGCCCCTGAATGATACTCATTGCCCCAGACTGGCCACGCCAGCACTGGTACCCACTATTAAGGAATATGGCCCAGGGCCCACCATGGATTCTGCCACAAATTACCCATCTGCTCACACAGCAAGACAATCAGCTTCTACACAGCCAGCTCAAAACCTTAAACTTGGCTGCATGGCAAATCACCTAAGCAACCAGCCAGCTCCTCTCTCACAAGCTGGTATGGATGTTATTGTGGAGGCCAGGAGGCCCAGCACCGGGAAAGCCTACCCGGACAAATGGAAAAGATTTTGCACCTGGAACCAAGCTAAAGGCCAAAATACCCTTCAGCCTGACATACCTCAGATTCTGCAATATTTAACGGAGATGTTACACAAAGGGCTTTCTTTTTCATCTATTAAAATCCACGCCTCAGCTATTTCTGCTCACTACAACACGGATCCTCTTATTTTCACATCCACTCCTAAGGCAGTTTCTCAGATGGGCCAAAAACATTAGGCCTCCCAGGAGAGCACCAACACCTACTTGGGACCTCAACTTTGTTCTGGAAAAACTTACGCTACCTCCTTTTGAGCCAGCTTTCTCAGCCGACTTAAAGTTTATATCATGGAAGACTGCCCTGCTGCTAGCAATTACTTCAGCTAGAAGAGTTTCAGAGCTTCAGACACTAATGGCAGTAGAGCCTTTCCTCATTTTTCATCAAGACAGAGTTTCTCTACGAACTAACCCATCCTTTATGCCTAAGGTGGTATCCAGTGTGGCTCTAAATCAAACCATCCATTTACCCACCTTCTTTCCAAATCCACAGAACAAAGGAGAAAGACTCCTGCATTCCTTGGACATTCACAGGCAGCTACGTTACTACTCTGATAAAACTAAGGTTTTCAGAAAATCTGACCAGCTTTTTGTATCCTATGCTACAGCATCACAAGGAAAGGCCATCTCAAAACGGACCATTTCCAAATGGATAGGACATTGCATACGTTTTTGGTACACCCACCATGGAAAACCAGTTCCTGCTAGCATAAGGCCCCACTCTACCAGGGCAGCAGCTACATCTACAGGCTTCCTCAGGGGGGTGCCAACCAAGGATATTCTGGAAGCTGCAACTTGGAGTTCAGTACATACCTTCAAACATTACCACTTTACTCTAAGACTAGAGCTGGCTTCGCCATTGCAGTTTTGCAGGGCCTTCTAGCCTCCTCTAACCCTGTTTGACTCCACCTCCCATCCTTAGCTTTAGGATTCTACCCAAGTGTGATGACTGCAGCAGGGTAACCCAATGAACATAGTACAGTTTTGTACCTACCATAAATGTAGATGTTAGTGTGTATACCCTGCTGCAGTCCAGGTTACCCTCCCTCCATCCCCTCTCTAAAACCTTTTTATACCTTAAAATCTGTTACAACCTTTGTGGTGTATTTGCTTGTAGCTGGAGGGATATTTTGTTTATGCTACACTTTTTATTATTGGTACTATCTACTGACCACCATTTGGGGGGGGGGGGCACCTGACATCTGGGGAAAGAAACTGAAGAAAATGGCGTCGGATGCCTCTCATATACCCCTGGTGCACTGATGTCAAGGAAGAAGCGACCGCAACCGACGCTAGACCAAGACGTTGGAATTCAGGCCGACTGCGGGACCGCCTGATGGCAGGATAACCCAAGTGTGATGACTGCAGCAGGGTATACACTCGAACATCTACATTTATGGTAGGTACAAAACTGTACTTTAGCACGAGTGCCGAAAGGCCACTACCAGAGTTTGTTTCCGAATTTGAAGTGGAAGTCTTTTAAAGCAAAGTACCCAGTTGGGGATTCTTTTTTCTTGCTCTAACTGATGTCAGTCAACTGTCTCACCTGTGGAAAGCAAATACCACACCAAGATTTCCATTCTTACTGCATCACCTGTTTAGGCCCAGACCACGATGTCTCTCGCTGCCAGAACTATACATCGTCGGGCCCTTATCGTAGCTAATTACTTTTGCTCTCTATCTCTGTATTCTGAAATGGCTTCAGTAAGCCATCTGACTACCGATCTTCTGAAAAAAAAGTAAGGCTAAAGACGGACCACACAGTGTCACAGGTTCTGTAATTAGGAGGCATGCTTGGCTTAAGGAACAGACCTTGCCAGACTGTCCAATCAAAATGTTTGGGCGCACCATTGAACAAATGCAATTGGTTTGGCACCAAGGTAGAAGAGGGTTTAAAAAAGATGGAAGAAAAAGCTAAATCTATGCAGACAGTTATAGATTTTTTTTTTCAAGTCCAACCTCTGGGATTCAGCAGGCATTGTCCCTCCAAGCACTGATCCTTTCCAGACCCATCAAGGCCAACTCAGACTAGACCTAGGGCAAGCAGAAACCCCAGACAGCAGTCCCAGGGAATGCAGAGATCTCCGCAATGGAGTACCTCCACTTTTAAAACAGGAGTGCTAAGCCACCCCTTTATGGCAAGAATTCACAATGACTTTTCAACTCCACCCCTCACCTCTGCCCACCCGCTTGTGCCCCTAGGAGGAAAACTTGCCTCCATCACCAGTGACTGATGGGTCCTTAACATAGTGTCCCAGGGGTACACATTTTACTTCCACACACTGCCAACCCCAAAAGAGTTCCCAGATCTTCCTCCAAACCAGTGGGCAGAGGCCCAAAACCAAGTTCATTCCCAGCTCTCCATGAAGGCAATAGAAGCCTGTGCCTGCAGATCAGATAGGCCAAGGTTTCTATTCCAAACTCTTCCTGGTACCCAGGAAAGGGGGCACCTGGCGCCCAATCCTAGATCTATCAATTCTAAGCACCTTTCTGATAAAATTCAAAATGTTCACCCTCCAGCAGCTTCTTCCTTATGGTATCCAAAGATGCTTGGTTAGCCACCCTAGACCTAAAAGAGGCCTATCTGCACATCCCAATCAGGGACTCCTGCAGGAAATTTCTACGTTTCAGGGCAAGATCTCTGCACCATCAGCTCACTGTACTTCCCTTTGGCTTATCCACTGCTCCCAGTGTTTTCACAAAATGCCTGGCTCCAGCCATTGCTTTTTGCAGACAAAGATATTCAAATTTACCCCTACTTGGATGACTGTCAGATTCAGGCAGTCAGGGAAAGCTGTTGCAGCACCTGACCTTTGTAAAGGACTTACTTATCTCACTGGGGTACACTATAAATGAAATGAAATCCAAGCTAGTCCCCAGTCAAATTGTATTCCTGGGAGCAAGCCTGGACACGGCATCCCAGATGGCATTCCTTACTCCAGAAAAACAAGCTGACAGGCAACTTCTCTCAATTAGCCACCAGAACCCAGTTATCTGCAAGGAAAATCCTGCAAGCTCTAGGAGGGTTCATGGCTTCCTGCATTCTACTAATTCCATATGCCAGACTGCATACGAGGAAAACTTCAGTGGTACTTAAAAAGCCTTTGGTGTCAACATTCTCAGGACCTGGAAACTATCATACCTGTGATGCCTTATTTAAGGAAAGACTTTCTTTGGTGGGCAGCAGCATGCAACCACAACAAGGGCCTTCCGTTTTCACAACCCCATGCCACCCAGACCCTAAATAAACGCATTAGACTATGCCTGGGGTGCACACCTGGATGGCAGGTGCATTCATGGCCACTGGAGCCCAAATCAAATACATCTGCACATCAACCAAAAAAAGATTCTAGCTATTCAGCATGCTTTGACAGCTTTCAGACCCATACTCTCTCCGTGACCTCTCCTAATCAAAACAGACACCACAGTGATGTGGTACATCAACAAGCAGGGAGGAACTCACTCTTATCCACTCTGCAGGCTATCCATGACCCTTTGGCACACTGCTTCAGCCATGCAAATTTACCTTCTAGCACACTTCCTGCCAGGCAACCAAAACTCTCTGGAAGACAACTTAAACAGAAATCTCCTATACCCACACGAGTGGCAAACCAACACCTTCAGCCTCGTAACTCAGAAATGGGGGTACCCCGAGGGTGGACCTATGTGCCTCCCACAACCACCAGCTCAGCAAATTCTGCACCAGGCAGCCTCACAGCAAGGCCTGGAAAGTGGATGCCCTATCCTTGCAATGGGTAAAGCTCTCTATGCATTTCCCCCTCTACCTCTTCTTTCAAGGGTACTATTCAAAATAAGGGAGGAAAAACCAAGAGCAGTCCTGATTGCCCCAGACTAGCCACGCCAACACTGGTACCCACTAATTTGCAGTCTCACTGTTGCCTCCATGGCACCTTCCTCAGATCCCTACTCTCCTGACCCAGCAGAAGGGAGATTTCTTGCATCCACAATTGCAGACCCTGACAGCCTGGCTTATTCCTTGTCCTCTCCTCCAATGGCCAGCCTAAGCATGCAAGTCCTGGATGTTGTACGTGAAGCCAGATGTTCCCAGCACTAGAAAATCCTATGCTGACAAGTGGAAAAGGTATTGCTCCTGGATCCAGGTTAAAGAAGCTGAACCAGCGCACCTCTCATTACCTCTTATCCTGGATTACCTAGCAGACCTACTTCACAGGGGCCTATCCTTCTCTTCTATTAAAATTCATGCCTCTGCCATCTCTGCTCATTACAGCACAGAGCCACCTCTCTTCACCCTCTCATCAAGCAGTTTGTTAGAGGGGCTAACAACGTAGGGCTGCCCAGAAGAGCCCCTGCTTGGGACCTTAACTTTGTGTTGGAAAAGCTTATGCTACCACCCTTTGAGCCTGCAGCTTCAGCAGAGTTAACATTTCTCTTGGAAAACAGCCTTGCTTCTGGCTCTCACTTCAGCTAGAAGAGTGAGCTACAAGCACTCATGGTTGGTGGAACCTTTAATCATTTTTCATGCTGACAGGCTCTCCCTCAGGACTAACCCAACTTTCATGCCTAAGGTGGTGTCCAGTGTGGCTCTCGGTCTGTTCATTTGCCCACCTTTTCCCTATGCCTCAAAGTAAGGGGGAAAGGATCCTGCACTCTAGATGTGCACAGACAGCTCAGATTCTACCTGGATAGGACTACGCCTTTTAGGAAAACTGACCAGTTACTAGTCAGCTTTGAAGCAGGGGCAGAGGGCAAGGCCATATCCAAACAAACCATTTCCAAATGGATTGCACACTTTCTCCATTTCTTTAACAAACACCATGGGAAACCACCCCCACAGGGGGTCAGGACACACTCCACTAGAGCTACTTCCACCTCTGCAACTTTTCTCGGAGGGGTCCCTTCCAGTGACATCCTGGAGGCTGCAACATGGAGTTCTGTTCATACCTTCAAGCATTACCACCTGCCTATCTTAGAAATCCAGGTCATGCTTTGCAACCGCAGTCTTGCAGGGCATACTAGCCAGCCCAAACAATTCTTGACTGCCTCCACCCTTAACTTCAGCTTTGGGAATCAACCCAAGTGTGATGACTGCAACAGAGAAACACGAAGAACATAGTACAGTTGTGTACTTTTACCATAAATGTAGACGTTAGTGTATTCACTGTTGCAGTCTTGGTTTCCCATCCTCCGTCCCCATTGTGCGTCTCTCTTACTCAGTGCTATTTGGTATTTACTTTCTGCTGGTGGTGTTCTTCCACCGTAAACTAGCTCCCTATTTGGGGGCGCCTGACATTTGGGGCAAGAAAAAGTGATATAATGGCCTCTGCTGCCTCATTTTATACCACTGACCTGACGTCAGTCCTGGAGCGACAGCAACCGACAAATATTAAGCCTTGGGTTATCCTGCCAGGGGTAGCAATCAGTTGGCCCGAATACTAAAGTGTGATGACTGCAATAATGAATACACTTGAGCATCTACATTTATGCTAAGTGTATATAACTGTACTTTTCCTCTCCCAGGACCAACAAGAGTTGCTATTCCTTCCCACTTGGGGGGGGGGGTGTCCAAACAGCCGCAGAAGTGTCTAAACCCTGACACCCACCTCCAGCTTAGGCAAACTGTTAGCCTCCCATGGTGGCAAAGGCTGTTTGCTTAACTTTTTTTGTGGCTGGAAGGACTGACTGTGCGACTGACATTTGTTCCATGGTCAGGCAGAAAATAGTGCTCCTTTCCCAGGGAAAATGAACTGCAAAATACAAACTTTAAGGTGTAATTTTAAAAATCTCTTGTAAACTGTATTTAACTTAGTATTTTGCAATCATTACAAGTTACCCTTTTTCACAGAAAAAAGCACTTGAACACTTTTAACTCCCAAAAGTAAAGAATAGTTTCTTAAATAGTTTTTATTTATTTTAAACAAACTGATGGGGCAAAAGTGGTCTCAAATTACAAAACTTCTAGCTTTAAAATAACTTTCCTGAACAGCAAAGTATTACTAAACTTCTTTGAATGGAAAGTTTTTACCTAAAATAACTTATTTGCCCAGCAAAGGAACAGTACAAGCAGGCAGTCTCTAAATACTGAGAGGAATGTACTCTGGCAGGAAAGCTCTGAAGGGCTTAGTTCCCAAACTTGTCTAGTCAGCTCACATCAAGCTGACCCAGCTGTGCAGGTAGAAGGTGCCCTGAAGCTGTAGAAGATGGCCAGCTGTTGTATCCTATGTGGGATATATCCCATACAGCTTCTGCTACTGCAGCAGTGCTCAGTATGAAAATCTTAATGCAGACTGTCTCTGACAGTGTGCATGTGACTTCAGTAGGCCTCTGAAGATGGTATCTTTGCCGGTCGGGGTCCACTTCAAAGCAGTGGGAGACTTCTTTCTCATCAGTGCTTCAGATCTGGATAGCTTGACACTGCTTTGGAGCAGAGTCTTGCGGGTTCTCAAGGTTAACCTTTGTTGGGGACTCCTTGATCCTACAGCGGTGACTTCAAGTTGCTTAGGCTTTTGAGAGAGAACTGTCTGAGAAGGTTTCCCTTCCCTGCTTGGTTCTGCCCCTACCCCCTTGTAGTTAATGTTTCTACCCCTCAAATTGTCATCAGGACAAAGCTTTATGTCTTGAAGCAGTTCATAAGGTAGACCCCATCAGCCAGATAATCCCACTGGAGTTTATCAGAAATCTTCATGCAAGAAGAGATGCATGGACTTGCACAGGAGACTTAAGAGAATACTGATTTTGAACAGGTTCCCCCCATATCTCCCTTGACGTCTCCTCTGATATTTTCTCAGGGGAGGGTGGTCCACCAATGTCCACTCCCAGAGGAAGTCTGTTCCTTGATGTTTTTTGGGCTGGCTAGTGTAATCCTGGGTGGTACCCAGCTGATGAATCGGTTGACCTGGTTTCTAGGCAGCTATGGAAGGAAGAGGATGTATTTTAACCCATTTCCTGGAAACTCCTCAGTTTGTGTACCCTAGTGATCTTTTTTGGAACAAATCTCTTATGATGGATTCCATAGTGGTGGTGGCCTCCAGGGACCTCGCTGACAAGAGCTCTACTGTCCATCTCCCTATCACTGTCCAGGATATTGCACAAGTTCAGTAAGCTGGTTTATAACCTTTGCCGTCAGGGTGCTGAATTATCTAGCTTGTGTAACATTTTCAGAGGAATGTGACTAAGGAGCTATCCAAATTCCTCTCTGGGTCCCTTATCTGCAGAAAAGAAAGCGGTTTACTCAATTGGCCACCATTTAGTCCTTGAACATGTCAGTGCAGCTAATCTTTAAGGCAGCTAATAGCATATTAAGAGCAGCAAGCACTAGAATAGTTTTAAGATGGCTTGTCTGGTTGCATCTTTGCAACTTCAGAACACTTCGAAGTGTTCCTAATACCCTATATGATGGGATCCAGTCTTAGGACCTAATATTATAAACCTATCCAAATGCTAACAAGAGGGTGAAACCTTGTCTACAGTTGAAATGTGGTTTTCTGTCCCCAGCAGACCTCAGGAAACTAAAACTGGTTTGCAAGTTCCAAGGTTTTGCCTTGGACACAACAGTTTAAACCCCTTTGCCTCAGGATTCATCATAGTGGTTGTTGCCCACACAGCAGAAATGAACCACAGAAGCAAAGCTTTCATGTTCTTTTCTCCTACAGGCTTTTAAGTGCTCCTGAACAGTTGCTTGGCTGCTGCACTTTGGAGTTAGTTGAGGTGGCAGTTCTCTGCATCCTATGGCCTGGATGTCCAGCACCCAAGATACATGGATGCAGATGTGCAACCAGAAGGTATAGGATTCCCTTTTTCTAATCCTCCATATTCAAGAAAGTATTCTGATGTTACGTCCACTCAGGAAGGCAGTAGCGCAAGAAATAACCCTGCTACACAAGCGAGTCATCTAGGAAGTCCCATGAGACTAGTATGGATCTGGAATTTCCTCAAGGTTCATTTTGGTGGAAAAGAAACAGACCTTGGACCCATTCTGGACCTCTGTCACTTATACCAGTCGGTGAGAGACTAAATTCTAGATGGTCACAGTGCAGTCGGACTTTACATTGAGGAAGGGTAATTGGATATGCTTGACTAAACCTCTAGGAAGCAGTGTACCACATAAAAAATGGACAGCAGCTCCAGGAGGTTTCTTCACTTTAGATGGGAGCTAGTCACTTCCAGTTTAACACCCTACCCTTTGGTCTCACCACAGTTCCCTGGGTTTTCCCCAAGTGCATGGTTGTGGTTGCAGCTCTTCTCAGGCTGCAGGGTTCTGGGTCTTCCCATATCTGAACTGGCTCATAACCCCCCCCCCTCCTCCAGACATTTCTTATTTTAGCCATGGACTCCTTGCTCTATCTTTGACTTGGCAGCTTCAACCAGTATAAACAACAGTTAATTGGATAGCAAGTTAGCCAGACTACCAGAATCCGGGATAGTCTTCCAACAAACAGTGACTAGGTCTTCAATCAGAAACCAACAGCAAAACCTATTCAGTTTCTTCTCTGTTCAGTGACAGCCTTCATTACTTCAATCCCTTTGGCCAGGTTTTATGTGATAGTATTAGTGGACTGTCTCAGTTCAATGGTGAATAAGATGTCAACTCATTAACTTTCTAGTGTTTGTGCCCCATGAGAATTTGCAAGACTTCTATCCTGTGGTGGCTAAAGACTCTCAGGTTAAACATTTCTCCCTTCTCCCCAGGTCACAATGACCAGACACTTCAGCATGGGGGGGGGGGGGTGGCAAAGACTCTGCAGAGCATGTGGTGCACCTCAGAGGCCAGTCTTCAACAGCCTTACATGAAGTCCCTAGTATGACAGGCTTTTCTGGATTTTCTCCCCAGGGGTGTGATCTTCAACTGGAGAACCCGTTGCCTGTTCGGTTTATCAGAAAATGGGATAACACATTCTTACCAATTGTGCTGAGCAGTTGTGACTGTTTTGGCAGTGGGCAATATTGTCTCAACATTTTCTGATAGCAACACATTTAAAAATATCAATGATGTCCATTGTTGCAGCAGACAAGTTGAGCAGATTTATCCTTCTACCTCGTAAGCTGTACCTCAACTTGGTAGTGGAGGAACAGATCTTCAGCCACCAGAACCAAACATGCTGATCTGTTTTGCTCTTTTTGCCTCACTTTTTATTGGGCCCTGGTTTGGTCACACTGAATACTTAAATGTTCTGGAGTCGTCTTCAGGAAGGAATATAATGCTGTTTTTTTTTTTTTTTCTTTCAAGAAATGCAGTGGGCAGTTTGCTCTAATCCCTCAAGAGGAGGAGTCCTTACAGGATGCTCTAGGCCACACTTGGCCCTCACCGCCAATCTCCTTTAGGCTCAACCTCCCACTCCTTTCATCCCAAAGTTTCTGCAGAAAGTAATGTTTAGGTTAGTTGTCCTCATTGCTTTCTTTTGGCCTTGCCAGGTTTGGTTTCCTGATTCATCCTCCATGGGTGCTGGGCCTTGTCACACATCTCTTCCCATTCCTGGAAATGTCACCGAGAAGATGTTGAAGCCCTCAAGTTGACCCTTGTGGTTTCTGTAGGTCAGATGATCAGACGGTGCTGGCTTTTGTCTAATGCACTTTATGATTAATCATAGAAAGCCTCGACCAGGAAGATAAAAGTAAAGGTTTTGGCATCAAGTAGCAATATTAGACCCCTTTTCAGCTTTTCTGTTGACTATCTTAGGCTTTTTTGGCTAGTCATAGTGATTCTAGTTGCTACCAATTGGATTGTGATAATCTCCAGTTTTGATGGCGTAATCTCCAGCTTTCACAGTGGAAAAAAACAATCTTCAATTGCTTCTCTGAAATTGTCCAAGGCCTTTCTAAGGGGCACTGTCCTGCTGCATCATCGTCCTCTTAAAGATCCTCTTTCTCCATGAGAATGTCATTCTTATACAGGCTTTAACAGGACCCCCTTTTTATACAGACTTTAACAGGACCCCCTTTTGAATCTGCAGCTAGAGTTAATTTGAAATATCTCCTGGAAAACTTTCTAGTGGTAGTTCTGCTTGAGGAATGTTGGAACTCGATACCCTTTCTTGTAAAACCTCTTAGGACAGGAGGAGATGACAATTTATGATGCATAATGCATTTCTGAGGATATTTGGAAGTTGAGGGAAGACTGATTAAAAGTTCTGGAACTTTTTAACTGTTAAAGGGAGTGGGATTAAATTAATCTTGGAAGAAAGCTGTGGTGGCTGTATTCAGATGGTAAAGACATAGCGAGTGTTAAAGCAAGTAACCTTTGTGGTTTATGAATATTTTTCTTGTAGTCAAGAGTCTTAATCTGTTAAGACATGGACAAATGTATATAACTTTTTTCCATTTAATGTGTATATCACATCTTTTCTTTTTCAAGTCCTCCATTAAATAAATTGCTTGAACTCCTGCCTTCCCCAAAACTTTTCTCCTGAACATTTTTCAGCATGTATTCCCCCAATTCCCATTTATTTCTATGAAGTTTGCATATTCTATGCTTCAACTGTTTCTGATTGCAACTCAGATTTTTAGTTCTGTCTGCCTTAATCCCTTGTAACATTAGTGCCTTTTGGGAGGACAAGTGCTGAATTGTACTTGATAAGTAATGACCATGATTAAGCGTTAGACTTCTTTTCCTTCAAGAATTGCGTATTCACATTCTCTTCTGTTAATGGAACTAATTTGTGTCCCTGATTTTTCTGGATTTGTCTGATTCTGTTGAAATTTGTCCCTGATTGGTTGAGAGCTATGGTGTAGTCCCCTTTCTGAAAATCCCTCTTCTAGTTTTCTTTTATAATCAATACTTGCAATTGGTTTAGACATTGATATTCATTTTCTAATTGCTTTTTTGGTAGCCAACAGAATTCAAGTTAAAGGCATTACTTTTGGCTAGGCAATTCCGATCCTGTGTCTTGGCTTAAAGTAATCCTTAGTTAGCCATTTCCTTACCCAATGTTTGACAGAGTACTCTGTATGGAATTTTTGAAAATCTGCCAACTTGTTACACTCCCAAAACGTACGTCGCCAACTGACCTTGCTTCCCCATCACACTTGCAACATGTTTGCAAATAAAGCCAGCTTAATTATCTTATCAGTTCTCTCTTATTTGCTATTTCAAATATAAAGCAAATGAAGGGGGAAGACTAAGCCCTTGGCTGGTTCATGTGTTAATACAACTTATCAGAGAGGTACCCTCCCACTTTAATTCTTGCCTCAAATTCTTCATACATCTCCTTAATAACCTTATTGTATCAGGGAATGCAAATGCTTCCATTGCCTACTCAGAATCCTAGCTTGCTCTGCCAAATACTTCCCCTACATGAGGACCCGCCACCAGCAGTATTTTCTTGCATTCTGCTTCCCTCTGAATCATTTAGTGTCAAATGATTGCCTTCCCCCTCCACAAAACCACACTGATGTCTATCAATTTTGATACTTTTGCGGTTCTTAGTATAGAAAAAGTACTTTACAGTTTTAAAACCATGATTATAATGCCTCTGTATCAAGATGGGTTTGATGGATCTTTACTGTCCCTAGGTAATGCAGCCTACCGCAGCCTTCCAAGATGTTGGTACTTCCTCTCTTAAAATGCTGTAAAAATCTGCCACATCTTTCACTTCCCTCCAGACTTGCACAGGAATAGTCTATTCCTGGAGTGGAGACTTCCCTGAAGATTTATAAATCAGTTTTTCTCATCCCCTCTTGTTTTTACTGTTGAGCCTCATGTGCCCCTAACCTTGGCATAATTGTTTTCCATAAATGTTTATATTTGTGCTCTTCCTTGATTTGCAGATGTTTCTGCTTTGTACAATTTTTTTATAAAATTTCAGAAATTTCCAATACCTCTAACAAGATTTCTGTTGCCCAACTTGTGCTTAACACTTGTACTCTGGAGTTAGCAAAATTTCTTAACAGCAGTCTTTCCCAACTCAAGTAGATCATCCAAATATTCCCTTTTCTTTTCAGCAGTCTGCATTTCCACTTGTGTGAGATTCCCTTTATTCTGCAAAACTTTAGCCTTTGTCAGATCCTTTAATTCCTACCAAGCGTATCTTTTATTTCTACAGTTTTTAAACTCTCCATTTTAATCCCACCCACCATCTAACTTCTGAATTTATTTTTATAAATAAGTGTGGAATTTCTTCTGCCCGTTCCTTACTCATAGATGGAAAAGTACCTGTCTTACCTTGGATTTTTCTTACTGCATTATCTGAAATAGTTATTGGATGTGAGAAGCATTCAATTAAATGCAAATATTCCTGTAAAATACAAATGTTAAGTTGTCAATCTCGCCTTCATTCTTGCTTGATGGGTTCGGAGCCGATCCTCCCGACCGCACTTGCTAAGCTCGAGAGTCACTTTTACCAGCTCGAGGCAGCCCCATATCCCATGATGCAAGGCGGTAAGTACCCAGATCTCGTTTGCCGCTTCGCTGATGAGGTCCTCCTTTTACCAGCTCCTGGTAAGTGATTTATACACTACTTCTTTGCCCCTCTTTTCAGTTTAAAGTTATTTTTAGACTTAAATTTAATAGTTTTATACTAGTTTTGGTCCCTTTCTGACTAAAATTCCCTCTTTCCCTTAAAGTTTTTAGTCAGGCCTTCTCCCATCCCATCCCCCCCTTGTTAGGGTGTGTGTGTTTGTAAGAGAATAGTTTCTCTTTTTTTTTGGGATTGTTATATTTCTTGGACAGGTGTTGTTTGTGTGTTACACCATGTCTAAGGAAAGGGTCTCAGGCTTTAAGAAGTGTGACTCGTGCTGTCAGAAGATGTCTGACAGACGGTCACACTTCTTGCTTATACTGCCTGGGACCTCTCCACCTGCAGGACTCCTGTGCCATTTGTCATTCTTTTAGCCAGAGAGTCCTGCAGGAAAGGAGAAATAAGCTGATTTTGAGGGGCCTACTTAAGCCGGAGGGCTCTCTGGCTAAGTCGGCTCCATCTAAGACTTCTAAGTCTTCCAAGGCCCAGGCTTCTGTGTCCAAGCCTGCGGCCTCGGCTCAGACTCTTTCAGAGTCGAGATCTGCTCCGGCTGGAGCCGATTCTGGTTTGCACAAACCTTCGGCACCGATGGCTATCGGTGCTGATTCTGGTTCGGCCACTTCGGTGTCGGCTCCGATCGGTTCCGATCACCATGTGGCTCAGGCTTCGGTGTCGGGCGCCGACTGGTTCCGACACCCTTACTTTTATGTCTGTATCGGCTCCGGCCGGAGCCGATGCATCGAAACTTTGTCGGTGCCGAAAAGTTGTCTGCTCCGACAGCTTCCATGGTTTCGTCGGCTCCGATGATTCCTTCGAGGAAGAGATCTAGGTCCCCTTCCTTGGAGCCGATACTCTCGGCTCCGGCTTCTCCTCTCGGAACGGAGCCATCAAAGCCGGTCATCCAGGCTTTCTGACCATGATTTAGAGAGAGTGGTCAGATTATTAAAATCACAGGCACTGGCCCAGATGCTACATAGTCAGTCTCAACAGACTACTATTAGTCCACACCCCATTGCAGTTCCTCCTTCGACTCTACCCCAGAGTTTGGAGTTGGAGTCTTCGGGAATGGTTTCTGCTACGGCTGAGGGACAGATACCCCCTTCTGCTCCTTCAGCCTCTACTCTTATCTCCTCTTCGAGACCTTCCTTAGAGGGATTCAGTGGTCGGGCTTCCCTGGTCGTCTCCGAGGGGGTGAGTGGCATCGGACCCTTGTCCGACCCCACTCTTCCCCTTGGAGCCTCGGCCTTGGTGAGCTCGGCTCCGACATCTGCCTCGGAGCCTTCCCTTTCGGTGGGTCCTGGAGTTCCTGGATGTTCTTCATTCCACATTGCTGCAGTCCTAACTATTGGGTAGTCCGCTGTCCAGTCGGCCCGAATACCAAAGTATAAGGCTGACGTCGGTCAGGGCGCATTAGACTGACGTCAGTACGTCAGGGTACTAATGCGCATGACCGACATCATATCCTCAGTCTTTTTTGCCGCATGGTCCGATGCAGAAGCAATTTTGCGAGTGCAGGTTGGCGTTCTGAAAATTTCTGAAGCCAGAGTTTCAGACCGAATCAGAGTTGGCTAAGTACCGTTAGAACATTTTGTTTTTTCTTGCCTCAGTATTTAACCGGATGTCAGAAAAAGTGAATAACTGTATTTCTTGTGGCAAACAGATACCGCATAGGATTATCATACATTGTGTATACCTTGTTTAGGGCCTGAGCACGACGTTGTTGGTTGCCGCCTTGTGCTAGATTTAACAAGCGCACTATTAAGAGGAGGCTAGATTGTGCTAGGTTAGTGTTTGGGAAGCGTTGTAATTATAATATGCCGTCGGATGTTCCGCCCGCTTCATCCAAGAAGCGCAAGGATAAAACAGTGAAGCCTAGGGTGAGGAACCGCAGTCCCGGACGCCGGTTCTTTGGAAGGCTCAGTGGAGCCGGAGGTTTTGCCAGGAGTTTCCATGGAGTCCCAGGCAGAAACTATACTCTTACAGGATGTGCCTTCTCAGGAGGTAGGCCAGGCTGAGGGGGCTTCTCAGGTGACTGTTCTTCCCTCTCTTCCCAAGGTAGTTAGGGCCTCTCCTTCTGTTACCAAAACTTCTATGAGAGGTAGGCCTACTTCAGCTTCAGTGGGGGCTTCTCCTACCATTTCAGGTTCTGTACCTAAGAAACATATGCTTAAGATGGCAGAAGATTTGATTACTATGATTAGGGGTTCTATGCCCCGCCTGATAAGAGGCCTAGGTGGAATCTGAGTTTGAGAGTTTTGAACAGTGTTCTGAGGCTTCAGAATCTTCTGTGGAAGATTTGCAGGAGTATCCTACCTATTCTGATTCTGATGTGGATGATTCCACTCCTACAGCGTCTCCACCTGAGGATTTCTCATTTTCAGAGACTTTGCATTCCATGAGGGAGCACTTTAAATGGGAAGGCCAGGATTACTCTGACTCCAGGAAAAGGCTTAGGGAGTTCTTGTTTTACCCCAGCATAGGCCTTTAGCTATTCCTCCTGTGTTGAATGTGGTGGAAGATGTTTTGCAGAGGCTTCCTGAACCCTGACTCTTTGCCTCCTGCTCCTGTTAAGCCTGATAGGTATTATAGGGTGCCCAAGCTCATAAATATTTGTTTAAGAGTCCTAGGGCCGACCCAGAAACTATTTCCCAGGGGCCTAAGGGTGTAAAAGCTTCTGTGGTTAAAAATCCTGTCCCCACTGATAAAGAGGCTAGGGCTTTGGATAGGTGGGGAAAGAAAGTGTATACTACTTCCACTCTAGCCATGAGAGCTTTGAATTGTCAGTTTCACATGTTAAAATATCAGAATTACCTTCTTTCACAATTGAAATCTAAGGTGGATGCTTTGGCGGAAGGTATTGAGTGTAAAGAGTTGCTGGATTTGGTTCATGTGTCCGAACAAGTGGGTAAGCATTCTTTGCAGTGTGGTTTTGATGCTGTACAGGCCTCCTCGAGGGTGGCTGCTACCAGCTCTGTTCTTCGCAGGCATGCCTGGTTGAAGGATCAGAATTTAGCTGAGCATGTTAAAACAAGGATTTTGGATGCTCCTTTACAGTCTGATGTGTTGTTTGGTTCGCCTGTGGAAGCTGTTTTAAAGAAAATGGAGGACAAAGCTAAGTCTATGCAAACTGTTAAAGATTTTTTGCAGGTGCAGCCACCAAAGTTTAGTAGAAATTGGCCTGCTAAGGGGTGGACATATCCTGCTTATGATTCTCAGTCTAGGGGTAGGTCTAGACGTGGTAGGGGCAGGGCTCAAAGTTCTTTTAGGCCTAGAACAGGAGTTCACCTGCTCAGACTTCTGGTGAGGGCAGGGTCAGTCCTTTCAGAACAGACCCAATGACCTGTTTCTTCAGCTGCCAGCAGATTCACGTCTGGCAGCTCCTTTGGGGGGAAGACTGTCTCTTTTCAAAGGCAATTGGGATTTAATTACTCAAGACAAATGGGTGTTGGATATCATTCACCACGGTTACAGATTTTATTTCCATACAATGCCCCCTTTCAAAGGCATGCCAGACGTTCCTCCTCTACAAAGAAAAAGAGGCTCACAAGCAAGTTTTACAGTTACTTCACATAGGGGCCATTCAGCCAGTCCCTGTGTCAGAGAGGGGCCTAGGATTTTATTCTCGCCTGTTCCTTGTACCAAAGAAGGGGAACACGTGGAGACCAATTTTGGATTTATCTCTCCTCAACACGTTTTTGGACATTCCCAAGTTCAAGATGTTGACGTTACAACAGCTTTTACCTCTGCTGGGCAAAGATCACTGGATGGTAACTTTAGATCTCAAGGAAGCTTACCTTCATGTGCCTATAAGGCTAAGTTGCAGAAAGTATCTGCGGTTTCGAGCTGGGAATTCTCATTATCAGTTCTCTGCATTGCCCTTTGGCTTATCTACTGCCCAGAGTATTCACAAAGGTTCTGGCTCCAGTGATAGCTTACTTCAGGCTTCAAGGAATTCAAATCTATCCTTACTTGGACGACTGCCTGATTCTGGCTCAAGAAAAGGAGGACCTTCTACAGCATCTGGAATATGTTATAGCAGTGCTAAGATGCCTAGGGTATTCTGTGAACGAAATAAAGTCCAGTCTAGTACCCTCTCAAGACATGTGCTTTCTGGGTGTAAGACTGAATACAGCAGCCCAGATGGCCTTTTAACCCCGGACAAACAAAAGAGTCTGTCACTTTACTTCCATCAACTATCTCATCAGTCCGTGCTGACTGCAAGGACAGTCCTTCAAGCATTAGGGTTCATGGCATCTTGTATTCTGGTGCTTCCCAATGCCAAACTGCATATGAGGAAGCTACAATGGTATCTCAAAAATGTATGGACACAGCACTGCCAGGATTTGGACACTGTCATTCAAATAATACCTTGCATTCAAAAGGAATTTTTGTGGTGGGCTCAGGAATGTCACCTAAACAAGGGACTCTCTGTGACCCGGCCAGAGGCAAGTCAGATTCTAACGACAGATGCCTCGGACATTGCTTGGGAGCTCATCTAAATGGAAAGTGGATACAAGACAAGTGGCCTGCCAGACTACAGCATCTACATATCAACATGAAGGAGATGTTAGCAGTCCAGTTTGCATTAATGGCTTTCAAGGAGTTACTTCTTCCAGGGCAGGTGTTGATTCTAACAGACAACACAACTGTCATGTGGTACATCAACAAGCAAGGGGGAACACATTCTTATCCTCTATGCAGGCAAGCAATGATTTTATGGGAGACTGCTAAGCTTGCAACTAACTCTTCAGGCAAGGTTTCTGCCAGGAGCACAGAACTCCTTAGCAGATGTGTTAAGCAGACAAATCATGGATCCCCACGAGTGGAAACTGGATCTTCATGTATTTCAGAAACTGACAGTGTCATGGGGAACTCCAGACATAGATCTGTTCGCTTCTCCACTAAACCACCAGCTGCCAAAGTATTGCACAAAGGGGTTTCATCACACAGCTTGGAAAGTGGATGCTCTGTCTTTCAGTTGGAAAAACCTTCATGTGTATGCCTTTCCACCTCTACCTCTTCTTCCAAAGGTACTATTAAAGGTCAGACAAGACAGGCCAAGGATGATTTTGATAGCTCCAGATTGGCCTCGGCAACACTGGTACCCACTACTACGGAGTCTGGTAAAGAAGCCTCCATGGCCTTTACCTCTGATTCCTCATCTGTTATCTCAGCAGGACGGTCATCTGCTCAATGTCAAGCTTCACTCTCTTCATCTAACAGCCTGGCATATTCTGTGTTGAAACACAGCAGGTCTCAACTTCCTCAACAAGTTTTAAATGTGATTATGGAAGCTAGAAGACCTAGTACAAGGAGAGTGTACGCAGAAAAATGGAAGAGGTTTTATTTTGGAGTACAGCAAAGAATTTGGAGATTTCAGAGCCTAATTTGAGTGTAGCTCTTCAATATCTTACTGAATTATTGGACAAAGGTTTGTCCTTCTCTTCCATAAAGATTCATGCTGCAGCAATTTCAGCTCACTATGATTGTGACCCACCTTTGTTTTCGTGATCCTTTGTTCAAGCAGTTTCTTAGAGGGGCAAAGAATATAAGACCCCCACGAGAGCTCCTACTCCTGCTTGGGATCTCAATTTTGTGTTGGAAAAACTTACTCTACAACCTTTTGAGCCTGCAGCTACTGCTGAATTGAAATATTTGTCATGGAAGACTGCTTTTCTGTTGGCTATTACTTCTGCAAGAAGGGTGTCTGAGTTGCAGGCCCTTATGGCAGTAGAGCCCTTTTGATTTTCCATAAGGATAGGGTATCTTTACGCACTAATCCTTCTTTTATGCCTAAGGTGGTTTCTAGTGTGGCTTTAAACCAAACTATTCATTTGCCTACGTTTTTTGCAAATCCTCAAAATAAAGGGGAAAAGATTTTGCACACTTTAGTTGTACACAGGCAATTATGCTATTATTTAAGCAGGACTAAGGATTTTAGGCAGTCTCAGCAGTTGCTTGTTTCTTTTGCTTTGAGTTCTCAGGGCAAGCCTGTGTCAAAACAAACTATTTCTAGATGGATTGGCTTTTGCATTGCATTTTGTTATTCCCATCATGGCAAGGAGATTCCAGCTGGGATTAGGCCTCATTCCACTAGGGCTACTGCCACTTCAACAGCATTTCTAAGGGGTGGCAACTAAGGATATTCTGGAAGCAGCTACTTGGAGTTCAGTGCATACTTTCTCTAGGCATTATCACCTTCCTATCTACTCTAAGTCTAGGGCTGGTTTTGCCACAGCTGTTTTACAAGGCATGTTGTCAGCTCCTACTGCTTTATAATTTGCCAGCCTCCCTTACCTCTGCTTTGGGATTCTACCCAATAGTCAGGACTGCAGCAATGGAAGACGAAGAACATAGTACAGTTTTGTACCTACCATAAATGTAGATGTTCGAGGATTCCATTGCTGCAGTCCAATTTACCCTCCCTCCTTCCCTCTGTATTTAGGGGTGGTTGTGTAGGTGAGTTTACATGCTTATATTTTTGTATATATATGGTTGTATATATTGTGCATGTTTTTGGTGCAGGTTGTTTTGGGACTTGTCTTTTTAGGGTCTTCTGACATCTGGGGCAAGAAAAGACTGAGGATATGACGACGGTCATGCGCATTAGTACCCTGACGCACTGACGCCAGTCTAAGGCCCCCGGACCGACGTCAGCCTTATACTCTGGTATTCGGGCCGACTGGACGCGGACTATACCCCAATAGTCAGGACTGCAGCAATGGAATCCTCGAACATCTACATTTATGGTAGGTACAAAACTGTACTTTCTATGCCCCCTCCTGATAAGAGACCTAGGGTGGAGCCTGAGCTTGAGAGTTTTGAGCAATGCTCGGAGGCTTCTGAGTCTTCGGCTGAAGACTTGCAGGAGTTCCCTCCTTATTCTGATTCTGATGTGGATGATTCTACTCCGTCAGCTTCTCCTCCTGAGGATTTTTCATTTTCAGAGACTTTGCATTCCATGAGGGAGCATTTTAAATGGGAAGGCCAAGATTTCTCTGATTCCAGGAAAAGGCTTAGGGAGTTCTTATTTTTACCCCAGCATAGGCCTTTAGCTATACCTCCTGTTTTGAATGTGGTGGAAGATGTTTTTGCAGAGGCTTCCTGAATCCTGATTCTTTGCCTCCTGCCCCTGTTAAACCGGATAGATATTATAGGGTGCCTGAAGCTCATAAGTATCTTTTAAGAGTCCTAGGGCAGACCCTGAAACTGTCTCTCAGGGGCCTAAAGGTGTAAAGGCCTCAGTTGTTAAAAATCCTGTCCCTCCTGATAAAGAGGCAAGGGCTTTGGATAGATGGGGAAAGAAAGTGTATACTTCTTCCACTTTAGCCATGAGGGCGTTGAATTGCCAGTTCCACATGTTAAAATATCAGAATTATCTTCTTTCACAGTTGAAATCTAAGGTGGATGCTCTAGCGGAAGGTATTGACTGTAAAGAGTTGCAGGATTTAGTTCATGTGTCTGAACAGGTGGGTAAACATTCCTTGCAATGTGGTTTTGATGCTGTACAGGCCTCCTCCAGGGTGGCTGCCACTGGTTCTGTTCTTCGTAGGCACGCCTGGTTGAGAGATCAGAATTTAGCTGAGCATGTTAAGACAAGAATTTTGGATGCTCCTTTGCAATCTGATGTGTTGTTTGGTTCGCCTGTGGAAGCAGTTTTGAAGAAAATGGAGGACAAGGCTAAATCTATGCAAACTGTTAAAGATTTTTGCAGGTACAGCCTCGGTTTAGTAGAAATTGGCCTGCTAAGGGTTGGACTTATCCTGCTTATGATTCCCAGTCTAGGGGTAGGTCTAGACGTGGTAGGGGCAGAGCTCAGGGTTCTTTTAGGCCTAGGACAGGGAGTTCACCTGCTACGACTTCTGGTGAGGGCAGGGGTCAGTCCTTTCGTAAGCAGACCCAATGACCTGCCTTTCAGCTGCCAGTTCATTCTCGCCTGGCAGCACCGCTGGGAGGAAGGCTGTCTCTTTTCAAAGAAAATTGGGATTTAATTACCCAAGACAGATGGGTTCTGGATATCATTCACCACGGTTACAGGTTTTATTTCCATACCTTGCCTCCTTTCAAAGGCATGCCAGACATTCCTCCTCTACAAAGACAAGAGGCACAAGCAAATTTCTATGTTACTCCAAATAGGGGCCATTCAGCCAGTTCCTGTGCCAGAAAGGGGCCTAGGATTTTATTCTCGCCTGTTCCTAGTACCAAAGAAGGGGAACACGTGGAGACCAATTTTGGATTTATCTATCCTCAACACTTATCTGGACATTCCCAAGTTCAAAATGTTGACGTTACAACAGCTTTTACCTTTACTGGGCAAAGATCACTGGATGGTAACTTTAGATCTCAAGGAAGCTTACCTTCATGTGCCTATAAGACTAAGTTGCAGAAAGTATCTGCGTTTTTGAGCTGGAAGTTCTCATTATCAGTTCTCTGCATTGCCCTTTGGCTTATCTACTGCGCCCAGAGTATTCACGAAGGTTCTGGCTCCAGTAATAGCTTACTTCAGGCTACAAGGGATTCAAATCTACCCTTACTTGGACGATTGCCTGATTCTGGCTCAAGAAAAGGAAGACCTTCTACAGCATCTGGAATATGTCATAGCAGTGCTAAGATGCCTAGGGTATTCTGTGAACGAAATAAAGTCCAGTCTAGTACCCTCTCAAGACATGTGCTTTCTGGGTGTGAGACTGAATACAGCAGCCCAGATGGCCTTTTTAACCCCGGACAAACAAAAGAATCTTTCCAGTTACTTCCATCAACTATCTCTTCAGTCCGGCTGACTGCAAGGACAGTCCTTCAAGCCTTAGGGTTCATGGCATCTTGTATTCTGGTGCTTCCCAATGCCAAACTGCATATGAGGAAGCTACAATGGTATCTCAAAATGTATGGACACAGCACCGCCAGGATTTGGACACTGTCATTCAAATAATACCTTGCATTCAAAAGGAATTTTTGTGGTGGGCTCAGGAATGTCACCTAAACAAGGGACTCTCTGTGACTCGGCCAGAGGCGAGTCAGATTCTAACGACAGATGCCTCAGACATTGCTTGGGGAGCTCATCTAAATGGAAAGTGGATACAAGACAAGTGGCCTGCCAGACTACAGCATCTACATATCAACATGAAAGAGATGTTAGCAGTCCAGTTTGCATTAATGGCTTTCAAGGAGTTACTTCTTCCAGGGCAGGCGTTGATTCTAACAGACAACACAACTGTCATGTGGTACATCAACAAACAAGGGGAACACATTCTTACCCATTGTGCAGGCAAGCAATGATTTTATGGGAGACTGCTCAGCTTGCAACTAACTCTTCAGGCAAGGTTTCTGCCGAGCACAGAACTCCTTAGCAGATGTGTTAAGCAGACAAATCATGGATCCCCACGAGTGGAAAAGTACAGTTTTGTACCTACCATAAATGTAGATGTTCGAGGATTCCATTGCTGCAGTCCTAACAATTGGGTATAGTCCGCATCCAGTCGGCCCGAATACCAGAGTATAAGGCTGACGTCGGTCATGGCGCATTAGACTGACGACAGTACGTCAGGGTACTAATGCGCATGACCGGCCCTATCCTCAGTCTTTTCTTGCCCCAGATGTCAGAAGACCCTAAAAGACAAGGCCCAAAAACCTGCACCAAAACATGAACAATATATACAAAATATAAGCAGGTAAACTCACCTACACTACCACCCCTAAACACAGAGGGAAGGAGGGAGGGTAAATTGACTGCAGCAATGGAATCCTCGAACATCTACATTTATGGTAGGTACAAAACTGTACTATGTTCTTCGTCTTCCATTGCTGCAGTCCTAACAATTGGGTAGAATCCCAAAGCAGAGGTAAGGGAGGCTGGCAAATCATAAAGAAGCAGGAGCTGACAACATGCCTTGCAAAACAGCTGTGGCAAAACCAGCCCTAGACTTAGAGTAGATAGGAAGGTGATAATGCTTAGAGAAAGTATGCACTGAACTCCAAGTAGCTGCTTCCAAAATATCCTTAGTTGCCACCCCCCCGTAGAAATGCTGTTGAAGTGGCAGTAGCCCTAGTGGAATGAGGCCTAATCCCAGCTGGAACCTCCTTGCCATGATGGGAATAACAAAATGCAATGCAAAAGCCAATCCACCTAGAAATAGTTTGTTTTGACACAGGCTTGCCCTGAACTCAAAGCAAAAAGAAACAAACAACTGCTGAGACTGTCTAAAATCCTTAGTCCTGCTTAAGTAATAACAATTGCCTGTGTACATCTAAAGTATGCAAAATCTTTTCCCTTTATTTTGGGGTCTGCATAAAAGTAGGCAAATGAATAGTCTGGTTTAAAGCCACACTAGAAACCACCTTAGGCATAAAGGAAGGATTAGTACGTAATGATACCCTATCCTTATGGAAAATCAAAAGGGCTCGACTGCCATAAGGGCCTGCAACTCAGACACCCTTCTTGCAGAAGTAATAGCCAACAAAAGCAGTCTTCCATGACAAATATTTCAATTCAGCAGTAGCCGCAGGCTCAAAAGGTTGTAGAGTAAGTTTTTCCAACACAAAATTGAGATCCCAAGCAGGAGTAGGAGCTCTACGGGGTCTTATATTCTTTGCCCTCTAAGAAACTGCTTGAACAAAGGATGTGAAAACAAAGGTGGGTCACAATCATAGTGAGCAGAAATTGCTGCAGCATGAATCTTAATAGAAGAGAAGGACAACCTTTGTCCAATAACTCGTAAGATATTGAAGAGCCACACTCAAATTAGGCTCAGAAATCTCCAAATTCCTTGCTGCACTCCAAAATAAAAATCTCTTCCATTTTGCTGCATACACTCTCCTTGTACTAGGTCGTCTAGCTTCCATAATCACATTTAAAACTTGTTGAGGAAGTTGAGACCTGCTGTGTTTCAACACAGAATATGCCAGGCTGTTAGATGAAGAGAGTGAAGCTTGACATTGAGCAGATGACCGTCCTCTTGAGATAACAGATGAGGAATCAGAGGTAAAGGCCATGGAGGCTTCTTTACCAGACTCCGTAGTAGTGGGTACCAGTGTTGCCGAGGCCAATCTGGAGCTATCAAAATCATCCTTGGCCTGTGTTGTCTGACCTTTAATAGCACCTTTGGAAGAAGAGGCAGAGGTGGAAAGGCATACACATGAAGATTTTCCCAACTGAAAGACAGAGCATCCACTTTCCAAGCTGTGTGATGAAACCCCTTTGTGCAATACTTTGGCAGCTGGTGGTTTAGTGGAGAAGCGAACAGATCTATGTCTGGAGTTCCCCATGACGCTGTCAATGTCTGAAATACATGAAGATCCAGTTTCCACTCGTGGGGATCCATGATTTGTCTGCTTAACACATCTGCTAAGGAGTTCTGTGCTCCTGGCAGAAACCTTGCCTGAAGAGTTAGTTGCAAGCTTAGCAATCTCCCATAAAATCATTGCTTGCCTGCATAGAGGATAAGAATGTGTTCCCCCTTGCTTGTTGATGTACCACATGACAGTTGTGTTGTCTGTTAGAATCAACACCTGTCCTGGAAGAAGTAACTCCTTGAAAGCCAGTAAAGCGAACTGGACTGCTAACATCTCCTTCAGGTTGATATGTAGATGCTGTAGTCTGGCAGGCCACTTGTCTTGTATCCACTTTCCATGTAGATGAGCACGCCAAGCAATGTCCGAGGCATCTGTCGTTAAAATCTGACTCGCCTCTGGCCGGGTCACAGAGAGTCCCTTGTTTAGGTGACATTCCTGAGCCCACCACAAAATTCCCTTTGAAGGCAAGGTATTATGGGAATGACAGTGTCTAAATCCTGGCAGTGCTGTGTCCATACATTTTGAGATACCATTGTAACTTCCTCATATGCAGTTTGGCATTGGGAAGCACCAGAATACAAGATGCCATGAACCCTAATGCTTGAAGGACTGTCCCTGCAGTCAGCACGGACTGATGAGATAGATGATGGAAGTAAAGTGATAGACTCATTTGTTTGTCCGGGGTTAAAAAGGCCATCTGGGCTGCTGTATTCAGTCTCACACCCAGAAAGCACATGTCTTGAGAGGGTACTAGACTGGACTTTATTTCGTTCACAGAATACCCTAGGCATCTTAGCACTGCTATAACATATTCCAGATGCAGTAGAAGGTCTTTCTTTTCTTGAGCCAGAATCAGGCAGTCGTCTAAATAAGGATAGATTTGAATTCCTTGTAGCCTGAAGTAAGCTATCACTGGAGCCAGAACCTTTGTGAACACTCTGGGCGCAGTAGATAAGCCAAAGGGCAATGCAGAGAACTGATAATGAGAATCTCCAGCTCGAAACCGCAGATACTTCCTGCAACTTAGCTTGATAGGCACATGAAGGTAAGCTTCCTTGAGATCTAAAGTTACCATCCAGTGATCTTTGCCCAGCAGAGGCAAAAGCTGTTGTAACGTCAACATCTTGAACTTGGGAATGTCCAGATAAGTGTTGAGGAGAGATAAATCCAAAATTGGTCTCCACGTGTTCCCCTTCTTTGGTACTAGGAACATGCGGGAATAAAATCCTAGGCCCCTTTCTGATACAGGGACTGGCTGAATGGCCCCCATTTAGAGTAACTGAGAAACTTGCTTGTGAGCCTCTTTTCTTTGTGGAGGAGGAACGTCTGGCATGCCTTTGAAAGGGGGCATTGTATGGAAATAAAACCTGTAACCGTGGTGAAGAATGTCCAACACCCATCTGTCTTGAGTAATTAAATCCCAATTTTCTTTGAAAAGAGACAGTCGTCCTCCCAAAGGAGCTGCCAGACGAGAATCTACTGGCAGCTGAAAAGGCAGGTCATTGGGTCTGCTTTAAAGGACTGACCCCTGCCCTCACCAGAAGTCTGAGCAGGTGAACTCCCTGTTCTAGACCTAAAAGAACCATGAGCCCTGCCCCTACCACGTCTAGACCTACCCCTAGACTGGGAGTCATAAGCAGGATAAGTCCACCCCTTAGCAGGCCAATTTCTACTAAACTTCGGTGGCTGTACCTGCAAAAAATCCTTAACAGTTTGCATAGATTTAGCTTTGTCCTCCATTTTCTTTAAAACTGCTTCCACAGGCGAACCAAACAACACATCAGACTGTAAAGGTGCATCCAAAATCCTTGTCTTAACATGCTCAGCCAAATTCTGATCCCTTAACCAGGCATGCTCATGAAGAACCGAACTAGTGGCAGCCACCCTTGAGGAGGCCTGCACAGCATCAAAGCCACATTGCAAAGAATGCTTGCCCACTTGTTCAGACCCATAAACCAAATCCAGCAACTCTTTACACTCAATACCTTCCGCCAAAGCATCCACCTTAGACTTCAATTGAGAAAGGAGATAATTTTGATATTTCAGCATGTGGAACTGACAATTCAATGCTCTCATGGCTAGAGTGGAAGAAGTATACAGTTTCTTACCCCACCTATCCAAAGCCCTAGCCTCCTTGTCAGTGGGAACAGGATTTCTAACCACAGAGGCTTTAACACCTTTAGGCCCCTGAGAAACAGTTTCTGGGTCCGCCCTAGGACTCTTAAACAAATACTTATGAGCTTCGGGCACCCTATAGTACCTATCAGGTTTAACAGGAGCAGGAGGCAAAGAACTGGTTCAGGAAGCCTCTGCAAAACATCTTCCACCACAGTCAACACAGGAGGTATAGCTAAGGGCCTATGCTGGGGTAAAACAAGAATTCCAAGCCTCTTCCTGGAATCAGAGTAATCCTGGCCTTCCCATTTAAAGTGCTCCCTCATGGAATGCAGAGTCTCTGAAATGAAAATCCTCAGGAGGAGAAGCCGAGGAGTGGCATCATCCATATCAGAATCAGAATAAGGAGGATACTCCTGTAAATCATCCATGCAGAGGACTCAGAAGCCTCTGAACCTTGTTCAAAACTGGCAAACTCGCTCCACCCTAGGCCTCTTAGCAGGAGGGCCCATAGAACCTCTAATCATAGTAATCAAATCTTCTGCCATTTTAAGCATATGTTTCTTAGGTACAGAACCCGAAAAGCTAGGAGAAGCCCCACTGAAGCTGTAATTGGCCTACCTCTAAAAAGCTTTAGCAACAGAAGGAGAGGCTCTAACTACTGTGGGAAAAGAGGGAAGAATAGGTACCTGAGAAGCCCCTTCAGCCTGGCCTGCCTCCTGAGATGGGACATCCTGTAACAGTAAAGTTTCTGCCGGAGACTCCATAGAAACTCCTGGCAAAACCTCTGGCTCCACTGAGCCTCCTAAAGAACCGACGTCCGGGACTGCCGGTTCTTCAACCCTAGGCTTCGCTGTTTTGTCCTTGCGCTTCTTGGATCTAAGGGCGCCGGAGCATCCGACGGCATTTTATAATTGCAACGCTTCCCAAACACTAACCTGGCACAGTCTAACCTCCTCTTAATAGTGCTTGTTAAACCTAGCACAAGAGCGCAACCAACAACGCCGTGCTCAGGCCCTAAACAAGGTATACACAAAGTATGGAAATCCTTATGCATCTGTTTCCCACAAGAAATACAGTTATTCACTTTTTCTGACATCCGTTAAATACTGAGGCAAGAAAACCAAAATGTTCCCCAACGGGGTACTTAGCCAACTCTGATTCGGTCTGAAACTCCGGTTTCGGAAATATCTCAGAACGCCAACCTGCACTCGCAAAACTGCTTCTGCATCGGACACGCGGCAAAAAAGACTGAGGATAGGACGCCGGTCATGCGCATTAGTACCCTGACGTACTGACGTCAGTCTAATGCGCCATGACCGACGTCAGCCTTATACTCTGGTATTCGGGCCGACTGGATGCGGACTATACCCAATTGTTAGGACTGCAGCAATGGAAGACGAAGAACATCTGGATCTTCATGTATTTCAAAAATTGACAGTGTCATGGGGAACTCCAGACATAGATCTGTTCGCTTCTCCACTAAACCACCAGCTGCCAAAGTTTTGCACAAAGAAGTTTCATCACACAGCTTGGAAAGTGGACGCTCTTTCTTTGTTGGAAAAATCTTCATGTGTATGCGTTTCCACCTCTGCCTCTTCTTCCAAAAGTGCTTCTAAAGGTCAGACAAGACAAGCCAAGGATGATTTTAATAGCTCCAGATTGGCCTCTGCAGCACTGGTATCCATTACTGAGGAGTCTGGTAAAGAAGCCTCCATGGCCTTTACCCTTGATTCCACACCTGTTGTCTCAGAGAGAAGGTCACCTGCTCAATGTCAAACTTCACTCTCTTCATCTAACGGCCTGGCATATTCTGTTTTGAAAGGCAGCAGGTCTCAACTTCCTCAACAAGTTTTAAATGTGATTATGGAAGCCAGGAGACCTAGTACAAGAAAAGTGTACGAGAGAAATGGAAGAGATTTTTATTTTGGAGTGCAGCAAACAATTTGGAGATTTCGGAGCCAAATTTGAGTGTGGCTCTTCAATATCTTACTGAGTTATTGGACAAAGGTTTGTCTTTCTCTTCCATTAAGATTCATGCTGCAGCAATTTCAGCTCACTATGATTGTGACCCACCATTGTTTTCGCATCCTTTGTTCAAGCAATTTCTTAGAGGGGCAAAGAATATAAGACCCCCACGTAGAGCTCCTACTCCTGCTTGGGATCTCAATTTTGTGTTGGAGAAACTTACTCTACAACCTTTTGAGCCTGCGGCTACTGCTGAATTGAAATATTTGTCTTGGAAGACTGCTTTTTTGTTGGCCATTACTTCTGCAAGAAGGGTTTCTGAGTTACAGGCCCTTATGGCAGTGGAACCTTTTTTGATTTTTCATAAGGATAGGGTATCTTTACGTACTAATCCTTCCTTTATGCCTAAGGTGGTTTCTAGTGTGGCTTTAAACCAAACTATTCATTTGCCTACTTTTTATGCAGATCCCCAAAATAAAGGGGAAAAGATTTTGCACACTTTTAGATGTACACAGGCAATTGCGTTATTTGAGCAGGACTAAAGATTTTAGGCAGTCTCAGCAGTTGTTTATTTCTTTTGCTTTGAGTTCTCAGGGCAAGCCTGTGTCAAAACAAACTATTTCTAGATGGATTGGGTGTTGCATTTCATTTTGTTATTCCCATCATGGCAAGGAAATTCCAGCTGGGATTAGGCCTCATTCCACTAGGGCTACTGCCACTTCAACAGCATTTCTAAGGGGGGTGGCAACTAAGGATATTTTGGAGGCAGCTACTTGGAGTTCAGTGCATACTTTCTCTAAGCATTATCACCTTCCTCTCTACTCTAAGTCTAGGGCTGGTTTTGCCACTGCTATTTTGCAAGGCATGTTGTCAGTTCCTGCTTCCTTATGATTTGCCAGCCTCCCTTACCTCTGCTTTGGGATTCTACCCAATAGTTAGGACTGCAGCAATGTGGAATGAAGAACATAGTACAGTTTTGTACCTACCATAAATGTAGATGTTCGAGGATCCACATTGCTGCAGTCCAATTTACCTCCCTCCTTCCCTCTGTGTTTAGGGGTGGTTGTGTAGGTGAGGTTATATTCTGCTACTTGTGTATATATTGTATATATATTTTTGGTGCAGGTATTTTGGGAGTTTTTGTTTTTGGCCTTATCTTTTCAGGGTCTTCTGACATCTGGGGCAAGAAAAGACTGAGGATATGATGTCGGTCATGCGCATTAGTACCCTGACGTACTGACGTCAGTCTAATGCGCCCTGACCGACGTCAGCCATATACTTTGGTATTCGGGCCGAATGGACAGCGGACTACCCAATAGTTAGGACTGCAGCAATGTGGATCCTCGAACATCTACATTTATGGTAGGTACAAAACTGTACTTTCTTCGGAACGGGTTCTCTCGGACCTCCCTGGGAGGGGGAGCCTTCGAGGTGATGAAGAGTGTGCTGGCCACTGGACTCAGCCAGCAGTCTGTTCCCTTAGCTCCTCCCTCTATGGTGCCTGTCGATATCTTTGCCACTTCTCTTGCTCCCGGACCCAGAGATCCTCCGCCTCAGGTTTCCCCACTGGGAAGAACCCCCTCTTCCGAGGATTCTCCTGATCAGTCAGGAGATCCTCCGCGAAAGAGGACCTGTAAGAGGAAACACGTAGACTCCCCGAGTCTATCACTTCAGATACTGACTTAGATGAGTCAGAGGGATCCCCAAGATCCCCCTCTGAGGATGTCTCCTTTTCAGACATCCTAGAACTCCTTAGACAGAGGGGAAACTGGCCCACCAATAATCCCTCTGAGGATGAGTCTGTATACCTGGAGGCGTTTGGATCTCGGCCCTCCACCTCCTGGGTGTCTCCACCTTTCGACCCCCTTATGCAGGTTATTGCTCGAAAGGCGTGGGCTGCTCCTGACTCTGTAGAGCCAGTCCCTAGGAGGCCTTCTAAATTTATTACTGCCCCGTCGGACAAGCAATTCCTCACGAAAGGTGTCCCTGCTGATGCTGTGGTGGTGGCGGCTGCCACTAAGAAGGAACTTGCAAATCCTTCCGTACCTGTCCATCCTCCTAATAAGGACTCTAGGACCATGGATAGGTATGGTAAGCGGATGTTCTCTTCAGCGACCTTTGCTATGCGTTCGCTGAACTACCTATGTCACTTCACCAGACTCCAGAGGGATATCCTTAAGGAGCTAGGTGAAGTAGTACAGGATCCTACAGCTGCAGGGGCTCAAAAAATTGCTTCGCAGCTAGGAACCTTTAATTCTATTGCTAACTCCTCCATGCGACTGATATCATATGCTGCAGATGGAGCAAGTAGGGCCGCAGGTACAGGTGTGGCTCTTAGACGCCAAGCCTGGATGCGGCTCTGTAATTTTGCAGATCCCTTTAAGGCGTCCTTCACAAACTCTCCCTTTGATGGGTCAGCTTTGTTTGGCCCTCAAGTGAAGGAAACGTTGACCAGGTGTGAGCAGGACGGCAAGACTCTTACTGCCGTAGGGGTCCGTTTTTCCACCCCTTCTAGACCTTACCCCAAAGGGCAGAAGGGTGGCAAAATGTGGTTCCGCAAATCCCAAGGAGTCACTCCGGATTCACGTGGTCAGTTTACCCCTAGAGGCAGAGGGGGTAACAATAACAGACTCCGCTCTAGAGGCAGAGGGGGTCCACAAAACCAGGGAAGCAGAGAGCCTCTCTGACGAGCCCTTTCAGCATCCCTGAGATGTTACCCGGCTGTCCATCCTTGGAGGCAGTCGGGGGAAGACTATCGCTGTACCCAGAAGCCTGGCGTTCCCTCACTCAAGACGGATGGGTACAGTTGATCATATCCGAGGGTTACAAAATTCCTTTCGAGGAAAGTCCTTTCTATCACTCAAATTCCCTTCCAGATGTACCACCCGGTCTAAGGGAAATTGCAGAGTTAGAAGTCTTAAAACTACTGCAAAAAAGAGCCATTCAGCCAGTTACAACAGATCATTCAGAGCCCGGAATCTACTCAAGGTTCTTTTTGGTCCCCAAAAAGACAGGAGACTGGAGACCAATATTGGATCTCAGCAGACTCAACAAGTCTGTGAGGAAGACAAGATTCCGAATGGTCACTCTTCAGTCAGTTCTGCCCTTCTTACAGAAGGACAACTGGATGTGCTCAATAGATCTTCAGGATGCGTACTATCACATAAAAATTCACAGACGCTCCAGGAGATTTCTCCGCTTTCGGCTGGGGTCCAATCATTTCCAGTTCAGAGCCCTGCCCTTTGGTCTCACTACAGCCCCCAGAGTGTTCACCAAATGTATGGCAGTGGTCACGGCTCACCTGAGACGTCAAGGATTCCAGGTGTTTCTGTATCTTGACGACTGGCTCCTTTCAGCCAACACCAGGCATCAGCTTCTTCAAGCCAGGGATTACACAATAAATCTTTGTTCTCAATTGGGCATCTCGATCAACTCCGAAAAATCATCCTTATTGCCCTGCCAGTCTATTACTTTCATAGGCGCAAACTTAAACACTGTTCGGATGTCAGCTACCCTTACAGATCAAAGAATCTCAGACATTCAAAGTCACGTCAGGATCATTCTAGCCAACAAGAAGGTACAGGCCAGAATGGTTCTAAAGGTGTTAGGCCTCATGGCTGCGGCCATTACCCTTCTTCCCCTGGCTCGCTTCTATATGCGCCTTCTTCAGTGGATGTTGTTCACTCAGTGGTCTTACCAACAACTTCCAATGCGTCACCAAATACTGGTGAGACAGATTTGCAAGAATCATCTTGCTTGGTGGATCACTTCTCCCCAGATTCACCAAGGCAGACACTTTGTACCCTCATCCCCGGTAGCCACTGTCACTACGGATGCCTCCCTGATCGGGTCGGGGGGAATTATCAGGGCAGGATGGTTCATGGGACGTGGCAACCTTTCGAATACCACCTGCACATAAATGTCCTAGAGATGAGAGCAGTGCTTTTAACGTTGCAAGCCCTCAACGACTTTCTTCCCGTAGGGACAATTGCAGTCCACACAGACAACATGTCTGTAGTTTGGTATATCAACAAACAGGGCGGAACCAAGTCCTACCCCTTGTGTCGAGAAGCGCTCAGACTTTGGCAATGGGCGATCTCTCATCGGTTTCTGGTAGCAATGCACATCCCTGGGAAAACCAACATTTTAGCGGACAGATTGAGCAGAGCTATTCTCATGCCTCACGAGTGGTCTCTCAAACAATCTATAGTGGAAGAGATTTTTCTGGAATGGGGTCGCCCATGTTGCGATCTTTTTGCTACTCCCCAAAACAGCAAATGCCCAGACTTCTCTCTCTTCCCACTGCCAGGCCATCCCCCCAGAGACGCTCTAACCCAGGATTGGCCCCAGGGACTTCTTTATGCCTTTCCTCCATTTCCTCTGATCCCTCAAGTTATCCAGAAAGCAACCATTTTGAGAGCCAAATTGATTCTCATTGCTCCTTATTGGCCTCGACAAATTTGGTTTCCGTTCCTCCATCGTCACCTTTTGGTGCAGCCGTGGCATCTGGACCCAGTGCCAGATCTTCTGATTCACCAATCCGGTCAGCTGCACCGGTCTATCCCTTCTCTCAACCTCACAGCATGGTTGCTCCCCTTCCTTCCTTAGCCAGGCTTCCTATGATCTCTAACCCTGTTAGAGACATCATAGTAGCTTCCTTAAAATCCTCTACCAGGAGGATTTATACGAGCAAATGGAAACGTTTTTCTTATTGGGCTAAAGCCAAGAATATTGATCCCTTCACTGCTCCAGTTCAAGCAGATGTTCTTCATCTCACATTGCTGCAGTCCTTACATATGGGTAGTCCGCTGTCCTCGGTCGGCCCGAATATCATAGTATTAGGCTGACGTCGGTCAAGGCGCTTAAAACTGACATCAGGACGTCAGGGTACAAATGCGCATGACCGACGTCATATCCTCAGTCTTTTTTGCCGCATGGTCCGATGCAGAAGCAGCGTTGCAAGTGCCGTTCGGCGTTCTGAAATTTTTCGAGTTCGGAGTTTCAGACCGAATCCAAGTTGGCTAAGTACCCCGTTGGGGAATATTTTGTTTTTTTCTTGCCTCAGTGTATTACCAGATGTCAGAAAAATTGAATAATTGTATTTCTTGTGGGAAACAGATACTGCATAGGGATTATCATTCTTTGTGCATTCCTTGTTTGGGGCCTGAGCACGACGTAGTCGGGTGTCGCTTTGTGCTAGGTTTAATAAACGCACTATTAGCGAAGGTTAGATTGTGCTAGGCTGGTCTTCGGGAAGCGGTGCAATTATAATATGCCGTTGGATACTCCGACGCCCGCTTCCACGAAGAAGCGCAAAGACAAAGCAGTTAAACCCAGGCAAGATGAGTCGTCTGTTCCGGACGCCGGTTCTTTAGAGGCTTCAGTGGAACCGGTGGTTCCGATGGAGGCTTCTCTGGAGTCTCAGGGGGAGACTTTGATTTTGCAGGATGTGGCCTCTCAAGAGGCAGGTCAGGCTGAAGGGGCTTCTCAGGTTTCTGTACTCCCCTCCCTTCCCAGGGTGGTTAGACCCTCTCCTTCTGTTTCCAAGGCTTCTTCCAGAGGCAGGCCGGGTTTAGCTTCTGTTGGTGTCAGTCCTAGTTCAGCAGGGTCTGTGCCTAAGAAGCACATGCTTAAAATGGCAGAAGATTTGATTACTCTGATTAGAGGTTCTTTGCCCCCTCCTGAGAAGAGGCCTAGGGTGGAGCCAGAGTTGGAAAGTTTTGAGCAGGCTTCGGATGTTTCAGAGTCTTCGGCTGAAGACTTGCAGGAGTACTCTCCTTATTCTGATTCTGATGCAGAAGATTCCACTCCTTCTGCTTCTCCTCCAGAGGATTTTTCTTTTTCAGAGACACTTCATTCTATGAGGGAGCATTTTAAGTGGGAAGGTCAGGACTTCTCTGATTCACGGAAAAGGCTTAGGGAATTTTTGTTTTTACCTCAACATAGGCCCTTAGCTATACCCCTGTTCTGGATGTTGTGCAAGATGTATTTTCAGAGGCTTCACTTAATCCTGATTCTCTGCCTCCTGCGCCTGTTAAACCGGATAGGTATTACAGGGTGCCTGAGGCTCATAAATATCTCTATAAGAGTCCTAGGGCTGACCCAGAAACTGTTAGTCAAGGACCTAAGGGGGTCAAGGCCTCTGTTGTAAAGAATCCGGTTCCTCTAGATAAAGAGGCCAGAGCTTTGGATAGATGGGGAAAGAAAGTCTATACATCTTCTACCTTAGCTGTGAGGGCGTTGAATTGCCAGTTTCATATGTTGAAATATCAAAATTTTCTCCTTTCGCAATTGAAATCTAAGGTGGATGCTCTGGCAGAAGGCATTGACTGTAAAGAATTACAAGATTTGGTGCATGTCTCTGAACAGGTGGGTAAGCATTCTTTACAGTGTGGTTTTGATGCTGTGCAGGCCTCTTCTAGGGTGGCTGCCACTGGTTCAGTTCTTCGCAGGCACGCCTGGCTTAAGGATCAGAATTTATCTGACCATGTTAAGACAAGGATTTTGGATGCTCCTTTGCAGTCTGAAGTGTTTGGTCCACCTGTGGAATCAGTCCTGAAGAAATTGGAAGACAAGGCTAAGTCTATGCAGACTGTTAAAGATTTTTTGCAAGTTCAGCCTCCAAAGTTTAGTAGAAATTGGCCTGCTAAGGGGTGGACGTATCCTTCCTCTGATTCTCAGTCTAGGGGTAGATCTAGACGTGGTAGGGGCAGAGCTCAGAGTTCCTTCAGACCTAGAACATGGAGTTCACCTGCACAGTCTTCAAGTGAGGGCAGGGGCCAGTCCTTTCGTAAACAGGCCCAATGACCTACTTTTTCAGCTGCCAGATCCTTCTTGCCTGGCAGCACCTTTGGGAGGAAGGTTGGCACTCTTCAAGGAAAATTGGATTTTAATTACCCAAGACAAATGGGTATTGGATATCATACACCAAGGTTACAAGTTTTATTTCCATACCTTACCTCCTTTCAAAGGCATGCCAGACGTTCCTCCTCAACAAAGACTAGAGGCTCACAAACAGATTTCTCTGCTACTACAAATAGGAGCTATACAACCGGTCCCTCTGCCAGAAGTGGGCCTAGGATTTTATTCTCGCCTGTTTCTAGTACCAAAGAAAGGGAACACGTGGAGACCAATTTTGGATTTATCTATCCTCAACACATATCTGGACATTCCCAAGTTCAAAATGTTGACGCTACAACAGCTTTTACCTCTGCTGGGCAAAGATCACTGGATGGTGACTCTGGATCTCAAGGAGGCTTACCTTCATATTCCTATCAGGCCCTGTTGCAGGAAGTATCTGCGTTTTCGGGCTGGGACTTTTCATTATCAGTTCTCTGCATTGCCCTTTGGCTTATCTACTGCGCCCAGAGTGTTCACAAAGGTTCTGGCTCCAGTGGTAGCTTTCTTCAGGCTAAGAGGAATACAAATCTATCCTTATTTGGACGACTGCCTGATTCTGGCTCAAGGAAAGGACGAACTTCTTCATCATTTACAGTATGTGATGGCAGTGTTAAGATGCCTAGGGTATTCTGTGAACGAAATAAAGTCCAGTCTAGTACCCTCTCAGGACATGTGCTTTCTGGGTGTGAGACTGAATACAGCATCCCAGATGGACTTTTTGACCCCGGACAAACAAAAGAATCTTTCTCTTTACTTCCAATTGTCTCGTCAGTCCAGGCTGACTGCAAGGACAGTCCTTCAAGCCTTGGGGTTCATGGCATCTTGTATTCTGGTACTTCCCAATGCCAAACTGCATATGAGGAAGCTACAATGGTATCTCAAAAATGTATGGACGCAGCACTGCCAAGATATGGACACTGTCATTCAGATAATACCTTGCATCCAAAAGGAATTTCTGTGGTGGGCTCAGGAATGTCACCTAAACAAGGGACTCTCTATGACCCGACCAGAGGCGAGTCAGATTCTAACGACAGATGCCTCAGACAAAGCTTGGGGAGCTCATCTGAATGGAAAGTGGATACAAGACATGTGGCCTGCCAGACTTCAACATTTACATATCAACTTGAAGGAGATGTTAGCAGTCCAATTTGCATTGATAGCTTTCAAGGATTTGCTTCTTCCAGGGCAGGTGTTGATTCTAACAGACAACACAACTGTCATGTGGTACATCAACAAGCAAGGGGGGACACATTCTTATCCTCTATGCAGACAAGCAATGATTTTGTGGGAGACTGCTCTCAGTTTACAGCTGAATCTTCAGGCAAGGTTTCTGCCAGGAGCACAGAACTCCTTAGCAGATGTGTTGAGCAGACAAATTATGGATCCCCACGAGTGGAAATTGGATCCTCATGTATTTCAAAACTGACAGTGTTATGGGGAACTCCAGACATAGATCTGTTCGCTTCTCCTCTAAATTACCAGCTGCCAAAGTTTTGCACAAAAAGGTTTCATCCCACAGCTTGGAAAATGGATGCTCTCTCATTCGATTGGAGCAATCTTCATGTGTATGCCTTTCCACCACTGCCTCTCCTCCCAAAGGTACTCCTGAAGGTCAGACAGGACAAGCCAACCATGATTTTAATAGCTCCGGATTGGCCTCGACAGCACTGGTACCCATTACTGAGAAGTCTGGTACGGGAGCCTCCATGGCCTTTGCCTTCGATTCCACACCTGCTGTCTCAGGAGAACAGTCATTTACTCAATGTCAAACTTCACTCTCTACATCTAACAGCCTGGCATATTCTGTTTTGAACTCTGGAGGAGCTCAACTTCCGCAACAAGTGTTGAATGTTATTTTGGAGGCCAGGAGGCCAAGTACAAGGAAAGTTTATGCTGATAAATGGAGGAGATTTTTAATTTGGAGTACAGCAAAGGACTTTGATGTTTCTAAACCTAATTTGAGTGTTGCTCTTCAATACCTTACTGAGTTATTGGACAAAGGTTTGTCCTTCTCCTCTATTAAGGTTCATGCTGCAGCAATTTCTGCTCACTATGACTGTGACCCCCCATTATTTTCTCATCCTTTGTTTAAGCAATTCCTTAGAGGGGCAAAGAATATAAGACCCCAATGAGCTCCTACTCCTGCTTGGGATCTCAATTTTGTGTTGGAGAAACTCACTCTACAACCTTTTGAGCCTGCAGCGACTGCAGAGTTGAAATATTTATCATGGAAGACTGCTTTTTTGTTGGCCATTACCTCTGCGAGAAGGGTTTCTGAATTACAGGCCCTTATGGCGGTTGAGCCTTTCTTAATTTTCCACAAGGACAGGGTATCTTTGCGTACTAACCCTTCCTTTATGCCTAAAGTAGTTTCTAGTGTGGCTTTAAACCAAACTATTCATTTGCCTACTTTTTATGCAAACCCCCAAAATAAAGGGGAGAAGATTTTGCACACTTTGGATATACACAGACAGTTGCGATATTATTTGAGCAGAACTAAAGGGTTCAGGCAGTCTCAGCAGTTGTTTGTTTCATTTGCTTTGGGTTCTCAGGGCAAACCTGTTTCAAAGCAGACTATTTCTAAGTGGATTGGTTTTTGTATTGCTTTCTGTTATTCCCATCATGGTAAGGAGATTCCAGCTGGGATTAGGCCTCATTCCACTAGGGCTACTGCCACTTCTACAGCTTTTTAAGGGGTGGCTACTAAAGATATTTTGGAGGCAGCTACTTGGAGTTCAGTGCATACTTTCTCTAAGCATTACCACCTTCCACTTTACTCTAAATCTAGGGCTGGTTTTGCCACTGCAATTTTACAGGGCATTTTGGCAGCTCCTAATGCTTTATAGTTTTGCCATCCTCCCTTACCTCTGCTTTGGGATTCTACCCATATGTAAGGACTGCAGCAATGTGAGATGAAGAACATAGTACAGTTTTGTACCTACCATAAATGTAGATGTTCGAAGATCCACATTGCTGCAGTCCAATTTACCCTCCCTCCTTCCCCTCTGTAGTAAGTGTTGGTTGTGTGGTTTGGGTTGTGAATATTGTAAATATTGTAAAGATGATTAGTGCAGGGGTGGTTGGTTGTTTGTTGCTGTTTTTTGGCTTTGGCCTTTCTTTTTAGGGCCTTCTGACATCTGGGGCAAGAAAAGACTGAGGATATGACGTCGGTCATGCGCATTTGTACCCTGACGTCCTGATGTCAGTTTTAAGCGCCTTGACTGACGTCAGCCTAATACTTTGGTATTCGGGCCGACCGAGGACAGCGGACTACCCATATGTAAGGACTGCAGCAATGTGGATCTTCGAACATCTACATTTATGGTAGGTACAAAACTGTACTTTTTGGATTTCTTAGCGGAGATTTTTCACGCGGGCTCCTCTTCTTCCACAGTTAGAGTTCAGTTGGCTGCTATCTCGAACTTTCATGTTGGGTTCGCAGATCACAACATTGTCCCACAGGCTTTGTAGAGCCTTCTTGAAAGGAATTTTCCTCCTGAAGCCTCCAGTCAGGAGTCCTCCTCCTCAATGGGACCTAAATTTAGTGCTGACATCCTTGATTCTTCCCCCCTTCGAGCCAGCTGTTTCTTGTTCCCTGAAATTTCTTTCATGGAAAACTTTATTCCTGGTTGCTATTAATTCGGCTAGGAGGGTGTCTGAACTTCATGCTCTATCTGTTCGCCCCCCCTATTTGGTCTTCCACAAAGACAGAGTATCATTGAGAACTAATCCGACCTTTTTGCCTAAGGTCGCCTCAGACTAATTTGAATCAAGCCATTGATCTCCCTGTATTTTTTCCAAACTATTCAAACAGATCGGAACAAAAATTACATTATCTTGATGTCCACCGCCAACTCAGATATTACTTGGACAGAACAAAACAATTCAGGAAATCCGATCAACTTTGTTTCCTATGCTAACAAGAAAGGCCTTCCTGTCTCAAAAGTGACCTTATCTAGATGGCTTTCTTCTGTCATCGCTGAAATTTATCTGCTCATGGGAAAACAGCTGTGCTCAAAACCTAAAGCACATTCAACCAGAAGCTTAGCTACTTCTACAGCCTTTCAAGCTAGACTTCCTTTAGACACTATTTGTGCAGCGGCCACTTGGGCCACTCCTCATACTTTTGTTTCCCATTACAAATTGGATTTGGCCTCCAGGGACAGAGCCAGTTTTGGCTCTACCGTTCTCAAGAGTCTGTTCCATTGAGCCACCCAGGATAGAGGTGCTAGGGACGCGGTCCCATCAAGCAAGAATGAAGGCGAGATTGACAACTTAACATTGAGAAGTTATGTACCTACCATAACGTTCCATGTTAGTTGTCTTCTCTCGCCTTCTTTCTTGCGACCCTCCCTTCTTCCCCCAGGCCTGGACAGACCTTTCTCTACAAGGTATTACACTTCTGAAGACCGTACAGAGCTGGTCCTTCTACCATACTGCAGGTTTATCTCTTCTTCTTTCTTCCTTTGGGAAGTTATTATGCTAGGTGCTATTGCCCTTTTGTCATCAAACGAGATCTGGGTACTTACCGCCTTGCATCATGGGATATGGGGCTGCCTCGAGCTGGTAAAAGTGACTCTCGAGCTTAGCAAGTGCCGAGTCTGAGCCGAGGATCGGCTCCGAACCCATCTAGCAAGAAAGAAGGCGAGAGAAGACAACTAACATGGAACGTTATGGTAGGTACATAACTTCTCATTTTCATCTTGTCTAGTCCAGTTTTTATACCTTGTGGAATATGTAAATTATAAGTTCCCGTTACTAAATTAGTCTTCCATACCAAACATTTTCATAAATTTCTTGATAAATCTACCCTCTAGTTATATTTTTCTTCTAAGTTTCCTGATACATCCTCACTATTGCATATCAAGTTTCCATCCTGATCTACAAGTGGTAATCCCTGCTGAAAGCTAATGATTTCTCCGTTTTTTCTTAAGTTGCATAATTGCAGTTTTTGGTGGAATATAAATGCATTCCAGTGTAGCCATCCTCCATTATCAATAGCCCCTTACTACCACAAATAGTCTTTTCCAGTATCACCACCACCCACCTCTCTAACAGTTAAATTAAACCACTTTCCCTTTGTCCCTGATATTCTGCTGAATATCTGAAATCCTTTGTCTGGTGTTTACTAGGCTAATAACCACTGGGGCCTTTACAAGCGTAGCCTTGCAACCCAAATATCTCCCACGTTATTGTGCTTTAGAGGTTATTTTAAGGGGGTTATCTAAAGCTTGATTTAACTACTTCCTGGTCTATCAGACGCAGATTCCAGACCAGGGATGAATTTCTGGCTTTCCATCCACTGGTCAAGGTTACATTTAAATAGTGTTAGGGAAGGGCTTTGCTTCACATGGATGAGAAGCTTGTTCCAGAGAATGGGAATTCTGAGCCACATATTTGTCCTCAACTCTTTGGCTGTAGTGGTTCTGATGCTGTTCATTTTGCAGATGTGCAAGAGATCCATCAGTGTGTGGTCAAAGGTCTTTGTACACCAGTCATAGGTCATCTTTTAGCAGGCTGTAGGGAACTGAAAACAGTGTTCTCTGAGATGTTCTACATAGGGCATTTTAACACACTGTATTCTTTATGATGCACTTCTTTGTATGTTGACAGTGCATCTGCCTGGTCAGGCACATACTGAAGAGGAGTTGTACTACATGAGTTTTGAAAGCTGAATAAATGACACAATCACCTCCTAGTCCTGAATGCCATGCCATTGCTTATAAATTAAGGTTGTAAGGCTGACTCTCTTGCTGAAACACATGTTCAAAAGCCAGATTGCTGTCTACATGTATCCAAGTCCCTGACTGTTGGGTCTACTTTTAGGGGTGTTAAATCAGTGAGGTAGTTTCCCTAGGTGGCATACTCCCCAAAAGGTACTGTTATGCATTTCATGGCATTAGTTTTAAGCTGTGGCTTTCCCACCACACTGGTCATTTGTTTTAGACTTTCCTGCAATGTTTTTTTGTGGGGGGGTTCATTGACTGCTCCTAGTTTGCAGTCATCTTGAAACTTGGTCAGCCAGAGGCCCTTGACCTTGTAGTTCCTATTACTGTTACACATCCTTATTTGGAAGGAAGGAAGTTTCTCTGCTTACCAGTGGGAGTGGGAAGCACTGAGCAGCCTATTTGTCCAATTTGGTGTGGTTTCAGCCAGAAACTAGTAATCCATTGGCCGTTTTGGGCCAGTTCCTAGCGACTTTTCAGCCTGTTTTGCTGCTACATCTATAAGAGTTTTCTGCATTTTTACTGTTTGTTGCACTTGAAGTATCTTCTTCTTCTTCTTTCGGCTTTATCCCTACTCACCACAGATCACCTGTCCGTGAATGGCAGTGGTACGGAGTGATCCAGCAGCAGGCATACTCACACGAACACCTAGGGCCAATTTAACTGATATACCTGCAGTATGTCTTTGGGATGTGGGAGGAACTTTCCCTCTGTTATAAACCTAGCGACTGCATTTCACCTGTTTTGCTGCTACATCTATAAGAGTTTTCTGCATTTTACTGTTTGTTGCACTTGAATGCTATCTATTTGTTGCAAATTGTATCAGTAGGCTACACACTAAGTGCGCTAGCCGATTTAGAGCATTTAAAGCATTTACTGTCTGTTTTTTCCTTGTTTCTGACAAAAAAGAAAAAAAAAAAATATCTCTTGTTTTCCCGCCTTACTGAACTAGAGTAGTCCAGTTTCAGAATTTGCTGATCCCTGGGCTTTGTTGTAGTTCCTGTTACTGTTACACGTCCTTATTTGGAAGGAAGGAAGTTTCTCTGCTTACCAGTGGGAGTGGGAAGCACTGAGCAGTCTGTTTGTCCAATTTGGTGTGGTTTCAGCCAGAAACTAGTAGTCCATTGGCCGTTTTGGGCCAGTTCCTAGCTTTTTTCAGCCCCCTGCTATAAAACACGCTAAACGCGCGTTCGCGGAGTTGCCACTGTAGCACACAAGAGCAGCAGCGGTTAATCAGGGTTAAACTATTCGGGCTACCTAAAGTCCACTCTTCAAATTTTCCCTTAAAACAGCCTTCCTTGAACTGTACTACTGATCTTACCAGCGTATCCTATAACTAAAAAGTTCATCTCTACTTTAAGTAGACTATTCTCTATCTGTAAAACCTAGCACTTGCTCCTACAGTACTTTCTCACCTTGATATAGCACTTTTATTATAGATAGTACCCCACCAGCCTAAAACCCCCTTCTCGATCACCCACATCCCCCGGAGTCTTCTTTTAAGTTTTTGTCTATTCCTTCTAGCATGTCGAGGGATCAGTTGCTAGTGTCCTCTCCTGCTCCGCTGGTGAACCTGGGAATATTGAGGCAATGTTACAATTGCCTCATGTACACAGACAACCCTCTCCTTCTCCCACGAAACACAAATACATGCGAGAGATGCAACTATACAGCCAAACTGGAGGCTGAGCTCTCTCAACATAGGACTGGCAAGACCAGACAGGAGGAGAAGGTAACCACACACACCACATACCCAGACTCGCATAGTACTATCACAACTTCAAATCATACACATAAACACACAAAGACATACTCTGAGGCTCTGATCAAAAATCTACCAAAACAGCAGAGGCCACCAAAGCAGACACCCAAACTACCACCACCTCAGGACACAGCACATGCAACACACAGACCACACAGTCAGTGTGCCAAACAGTCACAGCCCTTAAGGCCAAACACAATGTCAGACACACTCGTCATTGGTGACTCCATAGTCAGACACAGACGTCCCGCTCACCAGATTGAGTAAGGAGAAGGTCACAGTAAGCTGCCTGTCGGGCGCTAGAATCCGCCACATAATGCAAGCACTTGGGTCTCTCAACAGCAGGTACAAGTACGACTCAGTCATTGTCCATGCTGGTGTAAACGACCTGAGACGTACCTCCTTGGACTACATGAAAAGAGACATTGAGGAGCTCTCTGATTATGTAGCCCAGGCAGGTATGACCCTGACCTTGAGCAGTATCCTACCTTTACCAATACAGAGATAAGATGATCAGCTTTAATAATTGGCTTAAACTCTGGTGTCATTCAAAGGGGATCCAATGTCTGTCTGCCTGGGATGACATGCTGGACAAGCCACGCTGCTCCGCAAGGGACGGCTTGCACCGGTCACCCCCCTGGGCTTCTGGATATTGGCAAAGGCTCTTGCCACCCCTATAGTGCCTTTTTTAGGCAAGGCTCAAATTCTAAACCTACCACCCTAGAACACAAAAAAGGAAAAAAACTAAGGGTAATGCTGCTCAATGCCAGAAGTCTCAACCTCAAGATGCACGCACTCGAGGCCCTTTTCAGTATGGAGAACATTGATGTCTGTGCTGTGACTGAAACCTGGTTCAAGGCTCCTGAGAGCACCCCAGCACTATCAGGTTTTACCTCATATCATGCGTTCCGGCCCCAAAATCCGGACAACACCAAGAAAGGAGGGGGGGGGTGTCCATATTCATCAAGGACAACCCACACCTCAAGGTTGGTGGCAACGCACGATGCATCGGAGACCATCCAGGTGCAATTAACCATAGGCAAGACTGCTCTGCAATTTGTAGCATGTTACAGGCCACCCTCTCAAACTCAGGAACCTCACATAGCTTTCCTGAAAACACTGGAGGGGGATAAATGCATCTCCAAACACCGTCATACTAGGTGACTTCAACTACCCTAATATAGACTGGGATCACTACTCAAGCCCAAAGGTTCCTGGAGTTCATAAACTCAAATGCCATGGAACAACTAGTCACCATCCCCACAAGAGGTGAAAACATACTTGATCTCATCATCACGAACATGGGATCACAGTGTTCAACACCGGAAGTATACCCCTCACTGGTGAGATCAGATCATAAACTAATCTCACTGGAGGTCCTCATCCTACCCCCACCGGAGATAAAAAAGACCACAGTGAAGAACTTCTCAAAAGCCGACTTCACACTTCTAAAGACTAGTGTGGTCTCCTTTAAGGCCCCCGAGCCGGCGGATAACATTACTCAAGCCGCTGAATCACTTACAAATGCCTTCTACCAGCACCTACAGGACTGCATGGGTCAGGCAATCCCAAACGAAACAAAGACTCTTTGTACCAAAGGCAAGCGTCCAGTCTGGTGGACCCCAGCCATAAACAAGCTCTACAACAAAAGGAGGAAGCTACTACAAGATAGAGCAAAATCCTTAAAAGGTAAGACACCTTTGATCATTATAAGTAAAAAACTAAGAGCTCTGATAAAATCATCCAAGGCAAATTTTGAGAGAAAAATCGCTAAGGACTCAAAATACAATCATAAGGCCTTCTTTAGCTATGTTAGAAACCTGGGAGGAAACTCCCAGATATGCTCAGAATTAGCTCAAAATGATGTGAAAATTACTGAACCTACAGACATTGCCAACATACTGGCTGACAGGTTCAGTGCAAACTTCTCCCCCGGTGCCCCCCAAAAGGAGAGATATCTATACCAGAGGATTGTAGCCCCCCAAACATCTCTAACGCCCAGGTGAGAACTGCTCTCTCAAAGGCGAAAAACACAGCATCCATGGGAACGGATGGTGTCCCCGGCTGTGTGCTCCACGAACTCAATGAGGAATTAAACCCACAGTTAGGACAGCTGTTTAATCTTAGCCTCACCTCAGGATACGTACCCAAGGAGTGGCGCACGGTATCTGTGGTCCCACTTCACAAAGGCGGTGCCTCCACCGACCCTGGAAATTACCATCCCATCAGCTTGACAAGCCTGATCTGCAAAGCTATGGAGAGGATCATAATGGAACTCATAAATAAAGACATAGGGAACTTGCAGACTTTGGATCCAACCCAGTTTGGCTTTGTCAAAGGCAGATCATATCTATTAAACTTGGTTGACTTTTTCGAAACAGTCACCAAGGCCATTGATGAGGGAAAGGCAGTCCATACAGCCTACCTCGACCTGGCAAAGGCTTTTGACACAATACCCCACTCAGGTATCATTGAAAAACTCATCAGCTTAAATGTAAACCCATACATCACAAGATGGGTTGCAAACTGGCTAAGTGACAGAACCCACAGGGTCAGAGTTGCTGGCGCCATGTCAGACTCAAAGCCTGTCACAAGTGGTGTCCCACAGGGCTCAGTCCTGGGCCCACTCTTGTTCGGCATCTATTTTTCAGAAGTACAAGCAAACACAGGAGGGTTATGGCTGACAAAGTTTGCAGATGACTGCAAACTGGGCGCCATAGTCGAGAATACATCTGACACAGATATCCTTCAGAAGGGTCTCACAGAAACGGATAACTGGTGCCAGAGCCATGGCCTAAAGTTAAACGCCAAGAAATGCAAAGTCATACCCTTCGGGAAAAACAAGGTTACCCCTAGCTACCATATAGGTGGCAATCCACTGAGCACAGAAGAGGTTATCAGGGATCTGGGGACCCAGGTTGACAGTAACCTTTCATTTGACACTCGCGTTGCTAAAGTAGTTAGGAAGACCTTCTACATTGCCCACCTGATCATGAAGGGATTTACATCTAGATCAAGGGAGGTCATCGTCCCCCTGTACTCATCACTCATCAGACCATTGATTGAGTACATTGCCCCATTCGGAATGTATCTGACCCGACACCTGCAGCAGCTGGAAAGGCCCCAAAAGTTCCTCACCAAAAGGATAAAGGGTCTCAAAAATATGTCTTATGCTGCCCGACTGAAAGAACTCCAGCTCTATTCAGTCGCTTACCGCTTGCTCAGAGGTGACCTGTGCCTGACATACAAGGCCATGTCAAACCCAGATTTGATGAACATGCTTCACCTCAAAAAATCTAGATCCCTCAGAACTACAAGGGCGGGAGACTTAAACCTTGACACGGTTATTAATAGGACGTGCTGGAGGGACAGATTCATCACCCAGAGACTCCCTATGCTGTGGAACAAAATCCCGGTACATGTGAGGCAGAGCACCTCGCTGGCCTTGTTCAAAAGAAATCTTGACCAATGGATGGCAGATCGCAGATATACCCCAGGGATTACCTCAGTGTCACTGCTTGACAGAGGCACAGCAAAATAATGGGCATAGTTTCCTTCAAACTAACGGGTGACGAAAGCCACAAAATTCTGGGCTAGGCTTATAAATGCCCTTTGGCAGATAGCCTAGTATGAACCTATGAACCTTCAACTTGGCTTCCACAAAGATGCCAAAGAGCAAAAGCAGCATGAATCCCTGAGGGACTCTGCTGATGGTCCTCTTTGGAGGTGGTCTCCCAAATCCTATCTTTTTGGGTCCTACCTATAAGAAATGTGGCTTCTCAGTAAGTTGCTTAGGGATTTATTCCTAGTTTTGTGAGTTTAACAATGCCAGTGTTCGGTTTTAGATGCCTTAGGGAGGTCAAGGTAGACAGTATGCACAGTTACTCCATTACCTTGGTGACCTACAAGTCTACCAGGTTGTTAGGCTTGACCTGCCTTTGACATAGACTTGTTTGGCTCCAGTTTCTAAATGTTTCTTATTAATTTCCATAATTCTTTCAGTGGCTTTGCAGGTGACAGGTGAAATGGGTCTAGTTCCCAGGATTAGTTGGTGCACCCTTGTGTGGGGGTATAACCATTGCTTTACTTCATTCGTGTGGCCCAAAGTCTATTCAGAAGCTTTGGGTTGTCCTCATTTTTTATATTTCCAAAGTCTGCTGCAACATTGCCATTTTGTCTCTACATTTCTTGATATAATTTAGTTTTTCTATTCCTGTAAGGCATTTACATTTCAAGATACTGATTCAGTAACCATTATAATCAAGCCATCGTTCCCATCTAATTACACTTGTTGTTTGAATGCATATTTCCAGCTTACCTGCACACTGTCCTTTTTTTTTGCAGTTCTCAGTTTGAACTGATCACATTTTTCATGATTTTTGTTTTAATGAAAACTCAATTTAAAGCATTACCAGCACTCCCCATCTTGTCTTAACTTTGAACAAGCACAAAACTATGTACATCTTCAAAAAAATGAATCCTGCAAATAGGAAAATTTGCCTAAATTGATAGCTGCACCCTCGGGCAGTATCTGAACTATAATTAAGGATACCCATGCTGAAGTGCATGCTGCATCCTTTGTTCCCATATATGCTGCAATCCTTTCTATTCCCCTCCCAGAAGTGAAAACTCACTTTCTGACCCAAGAAAAAGTGAACTAGTTATTTAATGCTGCTAGGGAGGCTGCTATCTTCCCATAATTTCAGATTTTATTTTTTACTGAACTGCTTGCCATTGTACCCTTCAAATTTTGCACTTCCCTCCACAGAATGCTTAGAACTCTCAATATTACTTGCATCTGCAGCTGCCTTTTCTCAATGAAAATCCAGTCTGCAATGAATCTTTGTAAATTTCACTTAGAACAGAATGTGCAGCATTCAGCTGCAGACTGCAAGAGTCCACTGAACAAATGATAAAAGGAAATATCTTTGCAGAGATATAAAACTTAGCATTTTTCATGGCCTTCATTTTCTTATTTTTAAGCCTAATTGCTTACAAAAACAGTCATTGGCATAAGCTGTAATCTAGACATTCACCCCTTTAAGTATCTTTAATTGGTGCACAACCCCCACCTTCCAGGATCAATGCGTATTAACTTTAAACTTGCTTTTGTCCTGCCTTCCTACAATTTTTTAATTTTGTTTCCCTTTTAGTGCCCTAACTGACAATGTGGAGTCTGCAGGTTTAACAAAATCAACAGAAGTCCATTCTTTTCAGCCATTTTTTTCTTTAAAATCTGCATTTCCCAAAAGTGATGCTTTAGTCTCCCCTTTTTTCACTAATTTCATTGCTCATCTTTCTGTTAATCTCCATCTCCCATCACCAGTTTCTGGTTCAAGTCCAAGGTACTGTGGATTCGTCTAGCTGACTTTTTTTTCTGTCTCGGGCATTTTCATTTTGAACATTAGAAAAGGTTTCTCTAGTTAAGGTCTTGCTATGAATGACAAGCAAAGTCCTCTTCAGCTTGTTGACTCACTTTTTGGATAAACTTACTTCCTCTTTAGCTTGTTATTTGCAAAATGTCCTTTTTCCACCAGGCAAAACTAACTCTGCTTATATATAGTACATTGAGTGTTGTATCTGCCTCCCGATATTCCCTAATTACAGGATAAACTTGCTTCTTTTCTGCCTGGCCTAACGAGCAGTTTTCTGCAGACTCTGCTGTCGCCAGTTTTTTAATATTTTGCCTTTCTAAACCAATTTTCAGGATTGATATGGTTTCATGTTTACTAATATAGGACTTAGCTGTTTTCTTATGATCAGTTTTGCAGCAGACATTGTGCCCTTTGAGCTAACAAATCCCAGCTGTGGAACAAGTCAGTTGCTTATTTGTGCTGTCATAAATCTGTTTCTGTGATACAACAGGAAATCTCCAGTTTTCTGTAGGTAATCTAACGTTTTACAAATCTATGAAGAAGCCTCACACTGCCAGGTTTTTCTTAATTTCATCCTGATTTTTTGCATTTCTGTTTATCTGAACAGCTAGATAAACCTGTTTTTAGTTTTTTAGCCTTTTGTTTGAATTTATCTATTCTTGCAGTGTTTGCATCACTTCTGAGTGCATTTGATGCAGTCATTTGCTTCCTCTAAATTACTGGAAGCGTTCTGTTAAAAGCTGAAGCTTGAACTGTTTTCTGCTGAAAAGCTACAGAATTGTTCACACAGGATTTTGTCCACTTTCTCTAATTTGAGGTTTTCCAAATATCATCCAGATAGTATACTTGGTAGCCAGCAACTGAATTTTACTCTATTACAATGGCACTCATTTTTCTCTTTCTGCTTTATACACTGGGAGCATACATCTCAACTGTCGAGTTCTGCAGAATGTATTTTTGGAATGTTCCTACTAAAATTTGTGGCTTTCAGCAAACCACTAATGAGGTCACTAAATGAGTTTCAGTCTTCATATCCTTCAGAAAATGCATGCTAACTAAATCTGTTCAAGGAAGTAAACATTTGACAGTAGTAATAGCACAATAATTATGCAAAGGGAAGCAAAATAGAAAAAAAAATAATGCTGTTGATGGGCTTGATGCAGAGAAAGCATTTGATAGTCAACCTGGATTTTAAGTAGGGCATTAGTAACACTTGTGCTGCCTGATAAAACAGGGTTAGTAAGGATGTGAATGTTTGGTATCAAGAGCTAAGGTAGAAGGGTTCCTCATTCAAACTGTGAATTAAGGAACCATGTAGAGATGTCCTCTTTCCTGTTTATCTGCTTTATATTTAAAGCCATTAGTGAAGAAAACAAAATTAATGTGTTATATGGGGGTGGGGCCTTGATTAAATTCAGGCAAAAAGATTTGTGATGTTGCATAATAGGGTCTTTAGGGGATATAAAATGATAAAATTAAGGCTGTGCATGAATTGAATCAGATATATCCATATTTCTGCAGACAAAATGAAGTGGCTATGTGGATTAAAAAGTATTGTTATGACAGCAAAGTATAGGTGATAAGAGACTGTAGCTTCAAAAACTGAGAGCCTGGAAGCTCTCTTGGATGTGGGTAGTAAGATACAAGTGAGTAAAATTTTAAGTCCCTTTTGTATTATGTAGGGGAAGGCACATCAACCAGGGGAGTTAAGGATGTTAGAGTTGAAGAAATTTGAGGAGAGGAAGAGGACAAGTTAAAAGGGATAGGTTGATTCGCCAAATAGAAGTGGCTTACAGTTGATCCTTAAAGCTACAAGCAGGCAATTATAAAAGTGGGATGCAGTTTCTTAAGAATGACAGCCATATACAGTGCTACTTTAATAAAGTAGCAGAAAATTAAGCTGACAAGTGAATGGAGAGAGATTTTACCAGTAAGGATGATTGCATGTAGGAAAGGGGGCAAGAGCTACAACTTGCTAGAAGCTGTGGTCGAGTTCAGTTGTGTAGCACACAACCTACTACTAAATGGATCAGTTAGAAAATATTGGGTAAATGAATGGAAAGGCAATTTACAATGGAACAATGGGAGGACATCTGTTTGGCTCCCAAGTGTGCAGCCAAGTCTGGAAGGTGTGTATTTTTTTATGAAAGTGCATATGCCTGTGCATTTTCCCACTCTAGTCAGTAATAACTTTTTCATTTATTCCTCTACCACCTTCCAGTATTTCCTGCAGTTTGTCCTTTATTTTCAGCTTTTGGCTCTTGCCCCCCCCCCCCCCAAAGAAAGACTAACAGAGCCCTCTCCAAGTGTTTCTGTAGTTTGATCTCCAGGTCACAATTTAGTAAAGAAGTCCTTTGAGCTGCGCCTTTCATCGTGTTAACGCTACTCTAGAGCTTGGTTCAAACCCTGTTGTAAGTTCTGAAATTCCTTCATCTCAAAAGGTATGCTCCATGTGTCCACCTCACCCTTTTCCCATGTCCAACATAAGTTGGAGAGGCAAACTTGGATTATCTCTCTAGGGTCTTCAGAGGCATATCGTAGACCCTCTCCTATCTTCCATGTTGCTTAATGTGCCAAGGAGACTATATGGTCAAAAGCCGTGATGGCCTGTATACCTGACTTGTCCCCCTAGTTAATGTGAAGCTGTCAGACATAACTTGCTATTTTTACTTTGGCTTCCTAATGAGGTATAAATATTCTGTACTAGCTGCACCCGTGCCTCCAGAAATCCAAAGGATTTGGCAGTACCTTAAGTATTTGCACTTAGAGGGGCTTTCTTTGCATCCAGCCCAAGTAGTAATGGATTTTGTTTAATCTCTGCAGGTCTCTGAATCTTAATGTTTCTCCATATCATTGTTGCAGTATCCCTTACTGAAGGGATCTTCTGCCAAGTATAGCCCAATGTCAAGCCAGTATACCAAACCCTTTTGGTACCTACAGGTGACGTACATCACACACATGCTCCCAGCACAAGGCATATGGCATAAAGATGACATATACAGAGGAGTGCACACTTTTACTGCCAGTCCAAATGCCATCTTGAATCTGTCTGGATGCCTTTCTTTGTGGTAGTTATAAAGCCGTTTTTCAGGTAAGTGCTCCTTTGGGATATCTCCTTATCTTTTTTGATCTGTTTCATGTCCTACAGAACGGGAAAATGTCTGAGGCAGATTCCCCTTAGACCATCACGACCAGTGCCTTTTCTGTTTGGGTGCTTCCCACAACCATGTGCAGTGCTCTGTCTTGCCAGCCTTTTGTCCCAAAGACCTTGCATAGAGCTATCTTCTCCTTACCCATTCACCTTTAAAGCCAGCATCTTAAGCTGTTTGCTCAAGGTGCTGTGGTAGTCAACTTGTCCCAGGGGGTCATCTCCCCGGATGTTGCAGTCAAGGCTAGTGAAAGCCCAGTGGATCATCTGGTGGTTGCTTCGGATTCCCTTTCTGCGACCCCATTGGGGACAGGCACAGATCCCACTTTTTGAACGTCCTCTGAGGCTTTGTAAAATTCTACTCACAGGATTTCATGAATTTTGATGGAGATCCCTACTACGGATGATTGTTGCCAAGGGGGTCTGATACTCTTAGGATGTGTGCGGACATCCCCCAGAAAAAGAAAACCAAGCATCTCTCACCTGCCGTTAAGGGTCCTAGTTGTAGATGGCAGGGTTTTACCCAGGAGTGGTTTAATCCTTTAATGGCTCCTCAAGGGGTGTCTACTCCTCCCTGGTCTTCCACTCTTTATGGTGGGGGGACTAGCCAACTGGATTTCTCTGAAGATCAAGAAGAAGAGTAGAAGTCCATGGCCTACTCTTCCAAAATCCCTTCCTCCTTGGATTATGGTTCAGTAGAAGAGGATTGTAATTGTCAAGATGTTTCTTTGGAGGATCCCTTTTGGGGGTGCAGTTACTGTATGATGAAGTTCAAGTGGGATTGTTAAGTTTCTGATATCCAGAAGAGGTGGTATGAGCGCCTTGAAATGGAGTCTCCAGCAAACCTCCTGCTGTTCCCACCTGTTCGGCCTGCTGTCCTTTGATACCTTTTCAACAGCTTCTATAGCCCCTGATTCTTGGCCTCCAACTTCCAAAAAAAATTGACATTTTACAAGGTGCCGGAATGTAAACATTTGTATAATTGCCCTTCTACTGATCCTGCTGTAGTCTCTTCAGACAAACCCGCCAAAGCTTTGTCGTCTACAAAGCTGCTTCCTTCAGACAAGGATAGTAGAGCCATAGAGAGGCTGAGCAAAAAAGTTTATACTACTCTTATCTTGCCTTTTAGTGGCATTCGCTACCACACTTGTATGACTAGGTGTGAACTGAAATCTGACTGTCTGTTATAAGCAGACAAAAGAGCTTAGTTGTGGATTAAAGGTGGTGGTGTTAGTGTGTTTTTTGAGACCTGTCTACCCAAAGGTTAGGATTCTAGAAGTACTTCCAGAAATCTGCCTTTCAAGACAAGATGGGTTCTATTTGATAATTTGATTCTCCTTTTCCTTAGCTAAGTCTTTGTCCTTTCATCTCTCCCTGTCCCTTCCAAACTGGTTGAAAATCACAACAAACTCTTAGATTCAGTCCATCTCCCGGGGTATTTTATGGTTTGGGCATCCCTCAACCTCCCTGAGAACAGCTTCCTTTTCCCCCAGACGTGCTTCATTCCATCTTGGTCCAGGGCACCATTTAAGAAGTACCCCCTACACAGCTAAGGAGGGGGGTTAACTCCAAAATGTCCCTTGTCCCTAGGAAGGGGGTGGGTACTTGAAGACAAATTCTGGACCTTTCCTATCTCAGATTGCCTTGCTTTTGGATGTTCTCATCAAACCTTGTTTTCTTCTCTTTCCCAGGCCTTTCTGGTGTCCCTGGATCTCAAGGATGCCCATCTTCATATCAACATCCATCTCCTTTTCATGAAAATATTTGATTTTTCTTTGCATTTTTTCTGCTTTGCCCTTTGGCCTCTCTATTGCACCAAGGGTATTAATCAAATGCCTTGCTCTTGTCATTGGTTTTTGCAGGATGAGAGGAGTTCAGCTCTTTCATTTTCTGGATGATCTGCTCATTCAAGCTTCCTCCCCTGAGGTTGTGTATAAAGAGCTTGTTTACTCTTTACCTGTTAGTCCTGGGTACACCATAAACTTTCAAAAATCAGCTCTGACTCCTTTTTGGGATCATATTCTCCTTGATTGCAAGATCCAGATCATCCCCATGCTGGCATTCCAAGGCCCTATTTTTGGCACTTTTCCAGTTGACTTCCTCTAGAGTCAGTTATGGCCAGGGACTTTCTCAGGGCCCTGTGGTTCATGGCTTCCAGCATTCCCGTGCTGCCTCTTGCCAGTTTGCATATACGAAAGTTACACTGGTACCTCGGGTCATTGTGGCTTCATCATTTTCACACACTGAACTTTCCATTCCCCTTTCTGCCTTGTCTCAATCTCAAGCTTCAGTCGTGTATTCATCCACTTGCTTAACCCGGGGCTTCCTTTACAAGCTCCAGCACCATCTCGAGTTCTTTACAGACTTCTCAGACAGGACATGGGGTGGGGGTCTCCTTCAGCTCTGTCAAGTCCAGGGTGCCTGGCCTCTGAGGTCAGACCACATCAACAAAGAGGTGGAGGGCACTCCTGCTAGCTCTACAGGCTTCCCTATTTCACCCCAGGCCCCTCAATTTTCAGACAACACCAGGTCATTGTAGACACTTCAGGTCTGGGATCTAGTTGTCCAGTATAAAGACACTTAAGGTAGATGTCCTATTCACATGTTGCAGTATTCATAAGAGTAGGGAGTTGCTGCCTGCAGCACTGCCTTCCATCCAGTATACCAAAGTCTTTGCTTCAGGAGGATACGTGTGATGTCCCTTGTCAAGGCCATAAATGGACGTAGGGTATAAAGGTGACGTCTGCATGCACCCTCCACAGAATTTTCCTGCTGCAATGAATGCAGGACTCCTGTTCAGTTCCAAAAGCAGATCGCGTTTTCTGATCGTGAAGTCTCCAGACCAGACTACCGTTCTCCTGACGATACAGCTAAGTGTCCTGTTGGGTTTTTTCATTACCTTTGATTATTAAGTCTTACATGTCAGCTAGAAAAGGGAAGTGTGCAATTCCTCACAAGGACATGCATGAGAAGTGTGTGTTTTGCTTGAGCGAGACCCATGACCATATGTCCTGCCCTACTTGCAAATCGTTCGTACCAAAAACACTTCATAGCCATCTTGCTGCAGTTAAATTGTGTTAAGAAAATCAGAGACTCTGACGTCTTCTGCTCTGTATAGAGTTGGGGGTGGGGGTAGGCCCGTCTGAAGAGCTTCCGAGGAAGGCCAAGGAAGTTGGGCCAGAATCCTATGCTGCGCCTCAGTCGTCCGAGAAAGTTCTTGAGGCTGATGAAAGCCCAGTGTCTTCCCAGACATGTTTTCAGGCCAGGCCCAGGAGCCTCAATGGAAGCTGGGGTGGTGGAAACGTGTAGTACGTCCGGTGAGGCTGCTCAGCCATCGGGTCCTTATGGCAGAGGGGAACCGCAGCTCAGTCTTTCAGAGGGCCTTGCTCCTTCACTTCCACCCAGGCAGACATCTGCTCAGATTCTTTCCCCCTTAAAGAAAAAGCAAAAAGTTAAACATCCTGAAACCAAACCAGTTCCTGGATGGGAAATTTTTTATCAAAGCTTTGGCCTTAAGACACAACAGGCCCCACCAGGCCCCTTGTCTCTACGTACTTCACAGGCATCAGAGAAAGAGTACTCCCCTTCAGATGAATCCCAAATAGAATCCTCAAAGGATTTAATCACCCCAGAGGAGGAAGACTCTTACTCCTGAGTCTCCAGGGGAAGAAATCACCCTTGGAGAGAGTCTCCCTTATGAGAGCTTTTTAAATGGCAGGTATCTGAAGTATCTGACCCCAAGAAAATAATTCTTCAACCTTTTACAAATGGAGCAGCCTTCTCCTTCAGCAGTGGCCCCCTTGCAGCCTGCCTTCCAGGATGCCTTCTTGGCTGCTTCTTTATCCCCTGACTCTCAATCACCAGCTTCCAAACACCGGACAGATTCTACAAGGTCCCTCAGGATACCAAATACCTCTTTAGGAACCCACCAGTAGACGCAGCAGTTATTTCGGTCTCTGCTGGCAATTCTAGGCAGCTACCTTCGACTGCTCTTTATCCCACAGACAAAGGCAGTAAATTCACGGACAGAGTAGGAAAGAGTTTATACCTCCTTGGCTCTGGCTATTGGAGCTCTCAACTACCAAACACATATGGTTAGTTATGATCTGGATACCATTACCAAGGCCTCATTACTACCTGAGGCTCCAGATTCTCCCATTAAAGCGCAAATACCCTCCTCTCCACTGCATCCCAAGTATCTAGACACTCGGTAAAGTGTAGTTACAATGCTGGGGAAGCCTCATCTAAGTCTGATGCGTCTGGGTCAGTCTTGAGGCAATAACTCTTGTGTGAGACTACAACCCCTATCCATGGATGTGCAAACAAAATTATTGGATGCACCCCTAGATAAAGCTCAGTTTGGACAAGCCTCAGCAGAACTCCTGAAATCCTTTCAAGAAAAGGGGTAAGGAACTGCAAAACCTTAAACATCTACTGGTGTCTGCTATTCCAAGATACCACAGGAATTACCCACAAAAACCTTCCTTTTCCAGAAGGCAGTCCTCTCAATCTGCCCCACAGTCTAAAGGACGCAGACAAACCAGGAAAAACTCTACTCCTATATTTCCAACCAGTTCATCCACTATGCCCTTTCAAGGCCTATCTGAACACTCCAGACCGCCTCCTCTGCGACTACCTACCCTTGCACCAAAACACCCCACTTACTCTCTCACCCTCTCTTCCCTCTTGGCAGATAAGCACATTAAAACAATGGATGGTGTCCACCATTCATTCAGGCTATTTCATGACTTGGTGGATGCTACCATCCTTTTTTATGGTATCGTTCAACCACCTTCAAGCCAAACCCACCTTTTTCCACCTATTATTCACCAACTTCTATATCAGTGTACCATAGAAGAGGTACCATGCCATCAAAGAAATTTAGGCTTTTATTCCAGTGTTTCTGGTACCAAGGAAGGATGGCCCATGGAGACCAATCTTAGACTTCTTTCTAAACCTCTTTCTCAAAGTTCCCAGTTTCAGAATGATTACCTTACCCCTGCTCTTATCACTCATTCTAACTCGGACTTTCGTGGTAGCCCTGGATTTTGAAGGATGCCTACCTACATATCCCTATTCATCCAGATTACAGGAAATACCTCAGATTTGCAATAGGCTCTTGCCATTTGCATTTCTTTGCTTTGTCCTTTGGACTCTACTGCTCCCAGAGTCTTAAAGTACCTGGCTCCCATAGTCACCCACTGCAGGTCTCTGGGTATTCGGATATAACCATACCTGGATGGACCTCATTCTTCAAGACTGCTCAGTCCTCCTACTTCACCTACAGCGGGTAATCTCCACCCTATCTCAGCTAGGGTTCACCATAAACCATGAAAAGTCTCACTGGATTCCCTCCCAAGACATGGTTTTCCTGGGGTGTAGAATCAGAACAGACGTAATGAAAGCTTTCATTCCAGACCAAAGAATCCTAGAACTTTGTTTATACTTCCAAAATCCTCTCTCACTTTTCCTTGCCAGCTCGAGTAATTTTGAGTTCCAGGCCACATGGCGTTTCATACCCATGTTGCCCCTGGCAAAATTGCACATGCGGAAAATCCAGTGGGTCCTGAAAAAACACTTCCAGTCCCTGAACACCCCCCTCCCCTTACTTCAGTGGTGGATATCAGCTTTCCACCTCAACCAAGGGACCCACCTTCAGATCCCTACGACCCTCCAACAGGTCTCCACAGATGCTTCCGACCTGGGGTGGAGGGCAGTGCTACTTTCAAACCAAAAACAACTCTGTGCAATGCACTTTGCCCAGCCCAAGACAAAAGGACCATGTCAACAAAGAAATGAGGGCTTTACAGTTGGCTCTATTAACCTTCAAATCAGCCCTCCAACCAGGAACCCTGAAAGTAATAATACAATGACTGTTCTGTTGTACATAAGCAAGCAGGGGGGAACAAAGTCCTACCCTCTGTGCAGCTTAGCAGTCAAGATCTGGAACCTAGCAGTATCCCTCCACATTTGTCTGGTAGCTGTTTATATCCCTTCAACAGAGAATGTTATGGCAGCACTTCAGCTCCAAATCCCAAATGGATGCTTCACAGGGAAGTTTTTCTGGACATATAATCCACAGATGGGATATTCCACAAGCAGATCTTTTTGCCTCCACCCAGAACAGACAGATGCCCAAATTCTGCACAAGGAGTCTGCATCCACAAGCGTGGAAAGTGGACACCTTATCTTGGGAGGGAATCTATCTTTGCTTCCCCCCTTCACCTTAATTCAGGAAGTCCTTCTGAAAATACAGCACAGCCCAGCAATCCTACTGGTGGCCCCCTTTTGGCCAAGACAGCATTGGTTTCCCCTCCTACTAGCAAAGGGCAGTCATCACATGTTACCCCCGAATAGACCTGCTCACAGGACAGGGCACCCTCAGGTGAACAATCTGAAATTAATCTTATGGGTGATGGGGTTTTGATCCCTACAGACCCCTACTCAATGTTCTGTAGGAGGCCAGAAAACCTAGTACCAGGAGAAACTATGTATCCAGTTGGAACAGATTCTCCCTCTGGTGTCAATGAAAAAAAAACAGGACCCCCTGTCTACTTCTACACCTATAGTCCTGTCCTACTTGTAAGCTACTTCACTCAGGGCTAACATACTCGTCAAAGTGCATTTATCTGCTATCTGTCTGCCTATGTCCCCTCCTCTGGCTTCCAGACTGGAGGTCAAACTTTATCTCCAAGGGGTTCTTCACATCAGGCCTCCCAGGAAACCCATACCTCCCCCTTGGGACCTGAACTTTGTACTAGAAACTTACATTGCCAACCTTTGAACCAACCCATTCAGTATCACTGAAGCTATGCGCACTAAAAGCAGCGCTGCTAGTGGCCCTTGCATCTGCGAGGAGGGTCTTGGAGATGCAAGCTCTCATGGTTACCTCCCCCTGCCTTGTTTTCCACAAGGATAGAGTTGCTCTCAGGGCCAACCCTTCCTTCATACCTAAGGTAGTTAATGAACTTTCACTAAACCAGACCATTAACCTACTGGTTTTCTACTCTCAACTACTTAACTCCTCAAACAACTCTCCATTCCTTTTTTGTCCACAGACAACTGAGGTATTACCTAGACAAAACCAACAGTCAGACCAGCTTTTCATCTCCTTCCACCAGAGAGCTCTAGGGAAGGTAGTCACCAAGCAAACCATATTTTCATGGATTTCAAAATCCATTACCTTATGCTACTCGTTGCGTGGTAAATTCCTGCATGGTCAAGTCAAACCTCACTTTGCCAGGGCAGCTGCTTCCTCAGCTGCTTTTTTTCAAAGGAATTTACTATGCTTCCATCCCATAAGCTGCCACTTGGACTTGGGTCCACACATTTACCAAACATTACAAACTGGACCTAGTCTCTAGAGCTAGGGCAGGGTTTGCCAGCTCCATCCTGCAAGGACTCCTTGACCAGGGAACCCAATCCTCCACCCAGAACCATACCCAAAAGCTCTGGTACTCCCTAGTGTTATGAATACTGTAACATGTGAATAGAAGGACATAGAATAGTATAACGTGTCATAACCTTAGATGTCCTCCTCTTCCATGTTGCAGTATTCAGTCCCCACCACCCACAACTCTACCTTACCAGATTACATACCATGCTGTCTTGTGGGGACAGAACCCTTCTGTATCCCCCAGTTCTCCACTAAACAAACTTCCTGCAGCCCTGACTAGCCTGCATGTAATTCTAAGGGCTCCCTTGGGGCCCTTCTACCCACAGGAGTACAACCATATATGGCAGTTCATTCTGAGGAGGGTGCGTGCAGACATTGCCTTTATAGCCTGTGTCGGTTTATGGCCCTGACAAGGGACGTCATACGTACCCTCCTGAAGCAAAGACTTTGGTATACTGGCCAGAAGGCATCGCTGCAGGCAGCAACTCCCTATTGTTATGAATACTGCAACAGGGAAGAGAGGGACATCTAGGGTTATAGTACGTTCTTACACAACTAATTTCCATTCCCTCTGAAAACAGTATTGGTAGACTGAGTAGGTCCAGCACACGAGGTCACAAATGGATACTTCACAGAGATGTGATCCTGTACATAGCTCATCAGTGGGGTATGCCTCATGTAGATCTTTTTGCCTTCCCTCTGAACAGGCAACTTCCTCTCTCCTGTTTGAATCCCTACTTCTGTGGCTTGGAAGGTGGACTTCCTCCCTTTTCCTTGGAAGGGTGATGTTAATGTATGCCTTACCCCGCTTCCAAGGATCTTGCACAAGATCAGGCAAGACTCGCCAAAAATCTTGCTGGGACTCCCTTTTTGGATTACAGCATTGGTTCTCCTTTCTCACTTGTCCCAGGGCAATCACCACAAGTTAACTCAATGAGTGGACCTTCATACACAAAGCAAGGGGTCTCTTATCCATCCTCATTTGTCCACTTGGCTGACGCTGTTGGTGATGGTGTTTTGATTCCATTTAGAGACTCCTTTTCCAGGTATGTGCTTTGAGTCTGGCAGGAAAGAAGGAAACGCGCTACCAGGACATCATTAGTCCAGATGAAAGATTTGTCTAGTACCTCTTGAAACCAGGATCCCTTATTTGTGTAGATTCCTATGGTTCTCATTTGTGTGATCTGCTCCATACTGGGTTAGCATATTTTTTCAGTAAAGCTCACCTGTCAGCATTTTCTGCTCCTGTGCTGTTTGGATTTGTCAAGCAATTTCGTATAGGTGTTGTTCATATCAGGCTTCCCAAGAAGCCTATTCCAGTCTCCTTTTGAATCTGCTAATGCAGCTTCCTTGCAACATTCTACTTGGACTGTTCTGTTGGCTCTTCTCCAAATAGATTCTGAGCTCCAGGCTGTTGTGGCCATTCTTCCTGATTTATTTTTTTGAGACCAGGTGTCTGTACTAATCTTTTTGCGCCCATGGTGGTTAATAAGTTATCCTTTAATCATTCTATTCAATTCCTTCCTTTTCCCTCTCCACAGTTTGCCAGTGAGAAGGTTCTCCATACCTTGGACCTGCTTTAGACTGCTCACTTCCTCTACATATGTAATGGCTGTTGAATGCTCTTCCCCTTGCTGAGAAGAAATTTTTCTTTCTGTTTTTCCAAGCTAGTTTGTATTGTGGCTGCATACTTGGCTCATTTTTAAGTGCAGAATATCTATACTTTGTGCATATAAGACTTGGGATGTCCAATAAACTATTTGTAGAGATCTACCTGGCCTGTCATAAAGGTAAAGTGCCCCTCAAGCTGAACCCATTTTTTTTAGGAATGGTCTTTGAACCAGTCTCCCTCTCTGAATTTCTCTGCAAATGCAGAAAGAATTGAAGGGCTCTTGTGCACTGTTTGCATAGGTAACTTGGGCATTGCCTGAAGTGGGGACATAAATTAAACAGCCTCTTTTCTGCAAAGGTTTGAAGTTCTAAACCGCTACTTTCCAAGTAGATTTCAAACTGCTTTGTGTGTTTAACTTTGTAGACAGGTGCCTGGCAAATAGTGCTGTCAAAGCTCAAGCTACTAGAGCAGCAGATGTTTGTAATACTTAAAAATATCTTTGCAGTTATTTTGCAAGAGCCCCTTGGTCTTCATTGTGCAACTTCATGAACAGAAACCCATGTGTGGGGCCAAGTCTGTCAGTGAAATAACTAGCACCCATAAATTCTACAAATCAAGCACTCAAAAGGGTTCTATACCAAAGTACAAGACTTTAAAGAAACTTTTACAGGGGAAAAGGTGACAGAAGAGATTTGAAGGGCGCAAGGGAATAGGCAGGAATCTGAATAAACTGGCAATGTACCAGTAAACCCTTTTTGAGATCCTTATCAACAGCACATAGTAACTTTGTCCTCACAGACCTTTATTGGTGAAATTCCAAAATTGACCATTCTTCTGCAATAAGCAAATTTTAAGGAACTTTTGGTTTAAACTGCAGTATCCAGCTGTTTTGAATCTTCACACTGTGAGCAAAGATGTTTAGACCCAAAGCAGGGACTTATAAAGACTTAAAGCAGTTGTAAGTTGGGGGGGGGGTGAAGACTGCAGCCTGCAACTTGGCACCTGAAGCAAAAATATGGATGCAACCACAAAGGAGTTGAAACCAGCAAATCTTTTCCAGAAGAGTAAATAAGTCAATCCCTGTATTTGCACATCTTGATCACAGGGTGGGTGTTAAGGCAAAGTACAGCAGATAACTAACTTGAAAAAAATGGCAGAGTAGTCTAAAAAGGACTGAGTGCAAACTCTAGTGGGACAAGAACTGGTAAGATGTGCAAGCTTAAGATGCACTTCTCTTGGAGGAGTCTATGTATTTTTTCCTTTTATTACTTGGAGAAGGTAAATACTTGCATGTAGATCAAGTAAGATATTTTATTAAGAACAGTAAGGGGAAGCATTTGGAAATGTAGGGTGGTTACTTGTAGTGGACGGGAGCTGAAAATGGTGATGCTCAGTGATGCTCAGTAAAGCGAAGTCTAAAGGTAAACTAATTGGGCAGGTTGCTATTAGATTGACACCCGGACAGTTTACAGTAGCGATAGTTAACATGGCAATAAATTGATCTTTGTGCAGGTAGTGCCTTTCCTCCATGTTTAAGGGAAGAGGCACATTTTTAAATGTTACGTATTTTGTGGAAGGGACGAAAACATTGTCCACCTGTATTTGAGACTGAGCTTGCATCATGCATACATAAGGCGTGGGGGTGGAAATGTGAAGTTTGGGCAATATTTGACTAGTCTGACTTATAAAATTGAGTGCTGAATGATTTTAAAGGGGAAGCCATTAGATGAACTATCAGTGCTCGGGGCAATGAAAGGAACAACACGAATTTATCAAATTAAGTTAAATAGAAGCGAGTAAAAGCATTTTCTTTCAGCTGCTCCCATTAGGGGTCGCCACAGCGGATAATCTGTTTCCATTTCTTCCTGTCCTCTGCATCTTGCTCTGTCACACCAACCACCTGCATGTCCTCGCCACATCCATAAATCTCATCTTAGGCCTTCCTCTTTCGGTTACCTGACAGTTTCATCCTTAACATCTTTTTCCCCAATATACTCTGCATCCTTCCTCAGCACATGTCCAAACCAACATAATCTTGCCTCTCTGGCTTTGTCTCCAAACCTTCCAACCTGGACTGACCCTCTAATATACTTATTCCTAATCCTGTCCACCCTTGTCACACCCAGTGCAAATCTTAACATCTTTAACTCTGCTACATCCAGCTCTGACTCTTGCCTTTTTGTCAATGCCACTGTCTCCAACCATTATAATATAGCTGGTCTCACTACCCTCTTGTAGACCTTCCCTTTCACTCTTACTGGTCTGTCACAAATCACTCCTGACACTTCTCCACCCACTCCATCCTGCCTGTACTATCTTCACTTGTCGTCCACACTCACCATTAGTTTGAACTGTTGATCTGAAGTATTTAAACTAATCCACATTCACCACCTCTACTCCCTGCATCCTCACCATTCCACATTCACCACCTCTACTCCCTGCATCCTCACCATTCCTCTATCCTCCCTCTCATTCACGCACACATATATTCTGTCTTAGTCCTGCTGACCTTCATTCCTCTTCTCTCTAGAGCATATCTCCACCCCTCCAGGGTAGTCGCCACCTGTTCCCTACTCTCCCTACAGATCACAATGTCATCTGCAAACATCAGTCCATGGGGACTCCTGTCTGATCTTGCTTGTCAACCTGTCAATCACCATTTGAAATAAGAAAGGGCTCAGAGCTGATCCTTTATGTAATCCCGCCTCCACCTTAAATGCATCTGTCACTCCCACCGCAGACCTCACTGCTGTCGCGCTTCCCTCGTACATATCCTGTACCACTCTTGCATACTTCTCAGATACTCCCGATATCCTCATACAGTACCACAACTCCTCTCTAGGCACCCTGTCATATGCTTTCTCTAAGTCCACAAAGACACAATGCAACTTTTGACCTTTTCTGCACTTCTCCATCAACACTCTCCGAGCAAACATCGCATCTGTAGTGCTCTTTCCTGGCATTAAACCATACTGCTGATCACTATTCATCACCTAGCTTCCACTACTCTTTCCCATAACTTCATGCTGTGACTGATAAATTTAATCCCTCTGTAGTTACTACAGCTCTGCACATCACCCTTATTCTTAAAAATCGGTACCAAAACACTTTCTCCATTCTTTAGGCATCCTCTCACTTTCCAAGATTTCATTAAACAATCGAGCTAAAAACTCCACTGCCATTTCACCTAAACACCTCCATGCTTCCACAGGTATGTCATCTGGACCAACAGCCTTTCCATTTTTCATCCTCTTCATAGCTATCCTTACTTCCTCCTTGCTAAATCCACTGCACTTCATGATTCACTATCCGCACATCATCCAACCTTCTCTCCCTCTCGTTCTCTTCATTCCTCAGCCTCTCAAAGTACTCTCTCCATCTGCCCAACACTCACTCCTCACTTGAGTACATTGAAAGCATGAGGAACTAAATAGCACTCTCCTGTGGGATTGAATCAACCCATGAGAAGAGGATAGTTGGCTAAGGGGAAAAGGCAATTTCTCCTTTAAAGGGAAACTCTTACAATTCTGTATACACTCTGCTAGTTGCTGAATAGCAGCACAGGCAGGGAGTATAGACTATAAGGAAACTAGTTTAAGAATTTAGAACAGTCACAGAAGTGTTGGCTTACAGGAAACTAAGGGAAAGTGTATTGTGCAAGTATATAGCTGTGGTTAATGGGATACAGCATTTGTAGGGATCTTTTGCTGTCAGTATAAAGTAGGTGACAAGTAAATTAAAAAAGGGTGGAAAAGCCTGTCAGATTCAAAATACACAGGTAGAATTGTTCCTCTTGCTTTATCTTTAAGATAATGCCAACGCAGAGCGAGTTGGGGGGGGGGGGGTAAATACTAGTGTTACTGAATGTCTAATACAAAATAGATGGTTTGGAATGTGAATGGCCTGGTAGACAGTACTGTTGTCATGTATAATTATAAGTAAGATGCAAGTAATGCAACAAGAAAACTCCTCTAACTCAAAAGGAACACAAAATATTCATTGTAGTCTAGATTGTTTGCAGGACTTGAGGGGGGAATGTACTGTCCCCTCTTAAAGGGTTAAGGTTGATCGTAGCCAGAAAGTTGCTTGACAAACTGGGCAGGTATGTACTGGTAAAGGTTATGTGGGAAGGAAAAAAAATCACTGGTTTAAATTGTGCCCCCAAATCAAAGATGTCAGGTGATTGGTAGCATTATAGCTGCCATATAAGACTGTATAGCAGCTGGAAAGTGAAATGTAATCAGTAGAAGAGGGATATGTTTGGAGGGCCATGAGGGGTTTCCCTGTAGAGGGTAGATGTATGGAAATGTATATGAATGTATTTTGTCTGACTATGGGTACAAATATAGAATCCACATTTAGCAAAATATAGCAGTTGGGCTAAGCAGATGTGTCCAAGGAATGACTGCTACAGAACCATGTAGCAAAAACAGTTACAGCTCAAGTCAGGAAAAATGACTGAAAATTGATATATTGAACTGAGAAATGAGTAGATGAGGCAAAATCAAAAAGGTAATTGAGGAAACTTTAACAGTGGGAGCTGGTGTTTGGTGAAGGATTTTAGTAGTGTAGAGAGACTACATTTAAGTCTAATGTGGTAAAAGATGTAGAACCAGGTTGCATTACTGTGGGTTTATATTTAAAAGCCGATGGGGTAGGGAAGGACAGTAAAACTGGTCCAAAAAGAGTGGTGATTGTACACATGTTATTGTCCATGTTAGACCTCTGAAGATAGGTGTTGGAAATGTATACAACTTGAAATGGCGTTCAACGCACCATCCATAAGGATTGTACGCAATGTAGAATAGTTGAATATAAATGTTTGGAGGGGGCTGTCTTAACAGCTCTGGGAGTTGCGACTACATTTGAAGTCAGTACTCCAAGGATTCTGCTGGCAGTTTTGTGAAACAGCTCTGCTCCTTAGGTTTCATGCTTTGCATTTAGCCCGGACAAGGTTCCTTCACAGAAAGCTCACCATTTGAGCTCTGACAAAAACCTTGATGGGTTAAGGATAGTGTCCCTTTGTTCCTGTCTGCGTGGTTGTGTTCCCCATTATCTTCATGTTTTTGGCTTCTCTAAGTTGAGCAAATTCATATATCTAAGTAACAGCTTCTTAACTTTGAGTAATGCTCGATGTTAGCATGGAGATTTAGCAAACCTGGGAAGTCATGCTTGTGTAAGAGGCGGTATCAATATACATTAGTATGGGTGCACAGATGCCCTGAACACTTGACAGTTTGGAGGTAAAGCAAAAGGGCCCATCAGTGATATGTTATAGATAAAATAACTATAAAAGTATAACTGCTCATAAAAACTAGTGAAGTGTTTTATGCCATATTTTCATTTTTCTTATTGTGTTGACCTGCTAAGCCTTTTGCAGTGAAATTTAGTAAAGTAGTTGAGTTCATGAGGAGTTTCAAGTGGGCTCCACAGGGCATCCCTAACTACCAAAATTAAATTGTGGCAATTGCTTGTTTATGCCAACAGATCTTGATCTGTGTTGTATTTTTCAGGCCACTTTACCTGAGGAATTGCATGTTCTCAGCAGTCCTCCAGCTAGTGTAACAGCTGATGACCGTAGTCTCTCCGGATCAGAGATGGATCTGCATTTATCACCACCTAGAAAGGTACTTTTTTAAATGAATGTTACGTTGCAGGTTGAACATCTCTTCTCTTTGTTTAAACATATTTGAAATGTTGGTAATCCTAATCCTTGTAAGATCACAAAATTGATTTTGTAAACAGCTGTCCATTACAAGAGCAAGTGGACTTCAACTCAAACTGACACCCTGTCTAGGTGGCTTGATTTCCCCTAGCATTAGTACAATATTGGACACAAATTGCCATCTTCTCCATTCTAGCTAGACTTCTCTCAGTTCAACTCGTAGCTCTCAACTGTCCAAATTTTTGACTTACATTTGTGGTCTATTCTTAAAACTTCAGGCCACAATGATTTGCCAAAAAACTGAAGTAAAAAAAAAGGCAAACATTTGATTTTCCGACCTTGTATTCTTCAGAATTCATGCTAATGCAAAACCTCTATTAACTTTGTAAGAGCAGTATTTAGTGTCCTTATTTTTGGGCCTTTGTCCTCCCATTATTTGTGGCATTGTCTAGATTTCTTGCTGTAAGAGGTTGAGAGGTATGGCTCAGCTTTCCACCACTGTAAAGGGTGAGCTGTAGGAAATGGCAGATTCCAGTAAAATGCAATACTTGTGATGAAGTAAGGTTTGCGTTTTTTCTTAAAAATATATAAATTTAGAAGGAAATGGGTGGTGGAACTGTTTTAGTCAAATACCAGAGGTTTTACCAACCATTGCCGAATTGGTGGCCATTCTTTCCAGTAATGCATTCAAGTTGCGTTACTGTCATGCCATAATAGTACTTTTTCATGTATTTGGTAAGAAAGGTGAATGTTAAATATACCCAACACCATCTTTAATTTGCAAAGAACCTAAGACACTTGCATTTTTTTTCTTGTGGTTAAAAGCTTCAGTTCTAATTTGCAAATTTCAAGCCAGGTCTCTTGAGAATTTAGTACAAGTAAGTGCATACGTCTCAAGTGTACCTCATTATGAGGAACTTACCTCATTTGGGGTCTTAAAGTTAATGTTCCTCGAAGTTCCACATTGTAAGAGTCTGTCACACATTCAGTGTTAGGAATTTAAGTGAAATCCATGGTAAATAGAAATTAATCATATTAATTCATTAAAAGATCCTTGTAAGTAAAACCAGCATATTTTAACCATCCTATGACCTTCCTAGTTGAAGTTGTTAGTAAGCCATTAGTATGTGTTCCACATTTTGCCCATTTGTTCCACATTATGAGGGCTAGAGTTCCTCATTTTGAAGATGTAAGGTTGAGAGCTGTGGGCAAGTGATGGCAATGTTCCTATCAAAAGATTGCAGAAGTTATTAGCATGAGTTGCTGCCATTTTTATACAGATGCAGCAACACTTCAACCATGGCATAACATTTGAAGTAATTTGTGAAGAGCTTTATTTTTCAGTAACTCAGTTCAGTATTGCTGTTAATCAAAATATTTACATGTTAGTCTAGTTTGCATTTCTTCTGGTCAGCTTTCCTAAAATGTCCGCTTTCTTTAGTCTTCCAACCTCGTAATCAAAATTTCCATGTCTAGATTATTGACTTTATGAATAATCCGGAGACCAAAATTTATATAGATTTGGGTATGCTTCTGTCCAAAGAACACCAAACACTGTAGAAAATCCTTTTAATGTACGTTAACATTTTTACTTCTACATCTAAGCAAGAATCTGAGATGTGATGGGATTTTAACAGTCCCAGTTTGACTGCTGTACTTACAAGGTGCATGCTGGATATGGAGGAAATATCTAGCTTTTGGTTCCATTGTGTCAATTTTGCTCTTGTTTTGGTCATGTTTCTACATTTGATACCTGTGGCCAAACTTTTTGTTGCTGCCAGTTCACATGCTAAGACATTAGTATTGTCTGGAAGAAGACTGGAACATAAGCCATGTCAGAAGTGCCAGTCTTAAAATCTGGCTACTTGGAAGCAAGATGGAAAAGCTCCAGGCCCATATAGCATCTTGCAGGTTGGTAGAGGTTTTGAGTGCCCATCTCTGAGATCTGAAGTATTGCTCTTTGTGCTGCTGTAGGCCAAAGTCCTGATGAGCAGAGGCAGGCATTAGTACTAAACGATCTGATGTCTTTTCCATCCATTCCACAACAGACTTGATGTGATCTGACTGCAGGTCTGTCTTCTCCCACTTCAGAGCTTTGGATCTGGTGCTCAGGCTCCTTCCCTACCCATAATCTCCATGCACATAACAAGCTACCTCTGATCTCGAATGGATCTTTGGTGCTCAGGCATACGCATTAGAAAAAACTAAGGATTTGCTTTACTCTCAAACCCTTCAAAATATACACATTCCTTATTCCCTTTTCTCTCTTGTATTTCTTAACCTTTAAGTAGTTAATAGTTTAAAAAAAAATTAGTTTTAGGAGGATAGTTTCTTGTAGCTTGTCCTCTACTTGTGATTTTGATGTCCTTTTCATTAGGGCCGGTAAGTAGGCTGGCTTTCAGACGTGTCCTACACCCCCCCGCCCCCCCAGATGACGCGCACAGGTGTGTACTGCCTTGGGTACATTGCATCTAGATGTACCCTACTCAATGTGCAAGACCCTTTAGCAAAAGGGCTCTATTGGAGACACTTGGTTAATACTTAATTTTTCTTTAGTAGGCTGAAGATGACCTTTACCTGCTTTGGGGAAGTCAGTGGCCTCTTCATCTCCTCCTTCCCCTGCTTCATCTTCTAAGGTACAGAAACTCAAAACGTAAGGGCAATTCAGAGTCTTCTAGAAAACTGAGCCAGACTCCCTTGTCGACTGTAACACCAAAACTTAGCAAATCTGCAGAGCCAATCCAATAACAGATCCACAGCTCCTAAATTCTCTCTGCAGCTTGTCTCTCCTACACACTTGTCTGTGATCTTACAGGACAGCCTACCATAGTCGACTAGGCTCCCCTTTCAGCCTTCTTTAGGTCATTTGATCTTCGCTGAGCCCAAGTGATGCAGACATAGGATGATGTGTTTTCTTTTGGTCCAGATACATTGGCAGCACTCCCAGTACCGACCACTGTCAGGTCCAGGAGAACAGTTTCACTTCACTTCCTGTCTGTTCTCTTTCCGATCTGACCTTCGATCAGAGCCCCCTGGTTCTGATTAATGCTCAGCGTAGATCTGCAGTGGAGCAGACTATATATTTCATTGACACCAGTGAGTTCTTTGAATGTTGCCCTGACCTTATTGGAGTCGTACGAGTCCAGGGACAGTAATATCTGCACCAGCTTGAACAGATTAGTATCTGATCCAAGGTCTTCAGATCCTTTCCTTCTCTTAGGAGCCCTTAGCACTAGATAATTCAACTCCGGCGGGCTCTGACCCTAGCCAAATGGCTTCCATTCTTGAGGTGCCTCCAAGAGTTATAGCTCCAATGACCATGCTTCTTGTATCTGTTTATTTATTTTATTTATTTATTGACATTTAACAGGGTTTGTCCAACTGGGTTGTGGCCCATTTTCAATGGAGACCCGAGGAGAAAAGCTCCAGTAATACATTTTAAAACAAGTACAATTTTAAACAATATTGATATAATAGCAGTTATAGCAAAACAATTCACATATGTTGGGATACATGCATAAAGTTAAAGTTGCATTAAAAAGAAGCTAAGTAACAATTTTACATTGATATAGTTCAACAGGTCAACAATGAACATTTTTTGTTTGTATAAAATTGTGCAAATGCATAGTAGACACATTGGAGAGAGGTGTAATGAGGTACTAAGTGTGGTCCTTTTGGGGGTACATAAAGGGAAGGAAGACTAGGTAGGGTCATGGCAAGGGCAGGTTCTGGAATTGAGAAAATAAGCTTTTAGTTCATTTTTGAAGTGTGAGGTGTGGGAGATTGAATGTAAGTCAAGGGGAAGTTTGTTCCAAGCATGGGCAAGGGAGTGTTTGTAGAGTAGTTTGCCTACTGACCTTTTTGGGTGGTAGATATCAAGTAAATGTTGGTTAGAAGTACGGAGGGTCCGGGATGGGATGTAGATGGAGACTAAGGAAGATAGAGATGGACAGAAGGAGGGGTTATAAAGAATAGAGTGTAGCATATGAAATTGATAAGATAGCAGAAATTGGGGAAGTTTAAGCCATTGAAGAGAGTTTAAAGAAATGCAGTGGTGTGAGTTGTATGGGGAGCTAGTAATGAATCTGGCTATTTTATGGCAAGTCTGTTGCAGTTTGTTTAGAGTGGAGACCTGGGTATTGGTAAGAACTGGGGCGGCATATAAGAGGGAAGGGAGTAGTGGTGCCTGGCCCAGGGTAAGTCTAGATTCAGGGGTTAGGAATTTTTTGTTCAGATATAGCAGACCTAGTTTCTGATTTTTTTTTTTTATACATTGGAGTATGTGTAGGTTGAACTTGAGTTCGTCGTCGATAATGACCCCTAGGAGTTTTGTGTGGGTGTCAGGTTGGATATTTGTATTGTTAGAAGATGTAATAAAAAAGGAGGTTTTGTGATGAGAAAGAGAGCTGGGAAGGAAAAGTAGGAGTTTGGTCTTTTTAGGATTTAGGATCAATAGGTTGAGAGAGCCATTGTTCAGTGGATAGTAGGGCCTGTTGGGTCAGGGAGTGTAGTTCAGGAATGTTAGTTGAGATGGATACAAGTGTGTAGTCGTCGGCATACTGAATAAGGGAGGATTCTTTGCATGAGGTGTAAAGATCATTGGTGAAGATGTTAAAAGGGGTCCCAAGATGGAGCCTTGGGGAACACCAGTGGAGATGGGAAGGAAAGGTGAGGAGGATTAGAGCCATTTGACAGATTGTTCCCTGCCAGATAACTATTAACCAGGCAAGTGCGGAGGGGGATAGGTGGAGATTTGTGAGTTTGGATAGTAGTAGAGGATGAGAGACAGTATTGAAGGCTTTGGAGAGATCTAGGAAGAGACAGGAAATGAGTTTATTGTTGTCTGGGGCCTCTGCAGTGATATGAGTGAAGGAGAGGAGGGCACTGGTGGTGCTGTGGTGAGGACGAAATCCATGTTGGGTAGGGGTAAGTGGTGTGTGAGGAGGTGATTGAGAAGCTGTGAGTGAATACATTTTTCTAATAACTTGGAGAGGGGGGACAATGGCAATGGGTCGGTAGTTTGAGGGGTCAGTGGAGTTTCCACCTTTACGAAGAGGGATAGTGAAGAAAGATTTCCAAAGGGTGGAGACAGTTGATTCCAGAATAGATAGATTAATTAGTATAGATACAGGATATGCAATTGAGTCAGCAGCAAGTTTGAGGAATGTAGGGGATAGTGGAAGGAGAGCAAGGTTTTAGCTTGAGTAGTAGAGATTTGATGTAAGTAATGGGAACTGGCTCATAAGAAAAAGTTGTTAGTCGGACTTGGAGAGGTGGGTGTCGAAGTAGAGTTTGGCTTAGAGGTTACCAGATTTGGGATGGAAGAGATGGTGTTTATTCAGAAGGGTAGCTGTTTACTGAGAGGAAGAGTTAGGGTATGGGGAAGGGGCTGCGTGAGATGCTTTAGAACTGAGTACACTTTCGGCTCTAGAGTAAGGACTTCTCTGAGCCAGATCTAACCAGCCCTTTGAGGTGGTTTAGCATGTGCAGCCTGCTCCCCTAGTCCCATCAGGACAGCCAGTTAAAGCCTTGAACCTACATTCCTTAGAGACAAAGTTCTCCCCTCCGCAACCAGCAGAGGAAGTTCACAGAAAATACAAGTGTAAAAGGAGACTCATTTCCCCTGAGGAATTTAGCCACTAGCACAATTTCAGTAAGTGGTGAAAGTTCCCCCAAATCCCCCCTTGATGTTTCATTCAGAGAGTTTCTTTAACTTAGACAAAAGTTGGTCTTCCGAACTCCTCTTCAGGAATTGTTCTCAAGACTTTTCGATTTCATCCATCTGTCTTTGGGTGGTCCTACCTGCTTATTGATTTGATCTCATCTTGGGCATGGAAGGAGTCTTAACAGAGGTGAGTCATTTCCTGAGAAGTCCTATACATAGTTCTGAAAGACCGATTACTGCTGGGCTATTGCTCCATTGCAGATTCCATGATTGTCAGCAGCCATGGAAAAGGGGCTTGCTGAAAGCTGCTTTGTCCATCCACCGAACAGTCACGTGCTTTGAACAGATTTGGGAAGCAGATCTTCGCCTACTGTGCTTTTTTGAGAGTGCTTAATTACCTGTCCCACTTCACTTGCTTTCAGAGGTTTGGTAAGACCTCTCCGCTTCTCTCTCTGGGACCTTTGCTGTGGATCAGAGAAATTATCGATTCTGAGCTAGCTATCCTGTAGTCTATAAAACGCCTCTGCACCTCATCTCTGATGCTACAGAGGGTGCATCTAGAGTGGCTGGCACAGGCATTTCCACCAAACATCTGGTTATGGGTTATGAAACTTTGCAGAGCACTTTGACATCCTTAGTCAATGCCCCCCTTTGATCAACTTTTTGGTCCAAAAGTGAAAAACTATTTCCAGGATTGAAAAGGATGGTAAATCTCTATCTCAACCCCTCAAAGTACTTTCTCCAGAAACTAGAAGGCAAGTAAGAGACTATGGTTTTGAAACTCTCCAGAATTTTCACCGGGCATCTAGAGAACAAGCTCCCTGTGGCAGAGTGGAAACCACACACACAATGGAAATCTCCCAAGAGGCAGAGGTGGTCTATAAAATCAAGACTTCAGAGGTCCATTCTCTGAATTGTTTCTAATGTTCCTGAATGGTTGCCTGTTTGTCATGCTGTGGAGGCAGTTGCCGGGGGGCACGTCCACAACACTGAGCAGGACAATCTGTCAAGCAAGACAGGTGGGTATTGAGAATTATTTGCAGACATTAACTTACTCATTTCATTCTCCTCCAGTATATTCAGGAAAAAAAAACAATGTTCTACCCTCAAGAAAACATTTTGCAGATAGCTTCTAACCAATTGAGTCCTTCAGAGGGTCTCTGCAGACAAAGAATCAGATTTACTTAAGATTATTTTTAGAGCCAAAGAAAAATGAGGATGTAAGGCCAATTTTGGACCCAAGTTGCTTAAAGTTTGTGAAATGAAATTCTGGAGGGTCACAGTTCAGTCCATTCTTCCACTGTTGAGAAATGACTGGATGTCCTTAAATTTCCAGGATGCATACTACCATATAAAGATTGACAGGTGATTCAGGAAATCTCTGCTTCTGGCTGGGGACCAGTCATTTCCAATTCAAGACTCTACCCTTTGGACTCGCCACAACCCCCGTGTTTACGAAATGTATGGTAGTGACAGATCAACCACGAATGTAGGGGTTCTGAGTGTTGCCTATTTGGACCACTGGCTCGTCACACCTTCCAAGGGGTCTACTCATTCAAGCCAGGGACTCATAGCTCCACCTGTGTGACAACTTGGGAGTAACTTAATCTACAAAACTTGAACTACCAGTTTGATCTCTGAAATTCATAGGGGCAATTTTGGACAATGTGTGGTAGCAAAACCCACTCAAATATGGGTCTTGTCCCTCCAACAAACTCAGCAAGTCTTATCCTACCAGAAACCGCCTGCCAAGATAATTCACCTTTTAGGCTCCACGGCTGGCTCCATTACTTAGGTGGTATTGTTGTACCTGCAAGTCCTTAAGTGGACCCTGGTGGTTCAGTGGTTGATCAGGAAGCAACCAGATGACCCACCAAGTCATCCTCAGACATTTGCAGTGTTCACATACAGTGGTCGATAATTTCTCATTCATTGGGAGCTACCTTTCATTCTCCATCTCACTAGGTCCCAGTTACCTCTAGCGCTTCCCAGTTATGGTAGTGGGGAGTTATCTGGGAAGGATAGTCCAGGCAATGTGTGCAAGACCAGTCTTCACAACAGTACTTTGGAGATGAGCAGTCCTACCATTGAAAGGCTTTCAGGACTCTTCCCCTTGGCTGTAATTTCTATCCAGACAGACAAGGACACTGGTTTGGTACATCAAACAGGGAGGAATGAGGTCTTACCCCTTGTTGAGGTCACAAGTGTAGCAATGAGCGATATCTTCCTACCACATTTTTGTAGCAGTGCATATCCAGGGAAGTCAGACATCCTTGTAGACAGGTTGAGCTGATCCATTTTACTTCACAAGAGATGTTCGTGTTTCACTGTTGCAGTCTTCATTTGGGTTATCCCTGCCAGGTTAGCCCTCGGCTGGTCTTAATACTAGAGGTGTAGTATTTCTGCGTCAGTTGCTGTTGCTTCGGGACTGACGTCAGGTCATCAGTAGTTTAAGGCAGCCAATGCCATTATTAATCTTTCTTGCCATGGAGCCCGAAGCAGAAGCAGTTTGTACTAGTGCCGGTCAGCTGCTACCTGAGTTTTGTCTTCCAAATTGAAGCTGAAGTCTTCTAAAGTTAAGTACCCTGTTGGGATCCTGTTTTCTTGCATTAATCGATGTCAGAAAAAGTTAACAATTGTCTCGCCTGTGGAAAGCAAATACCACACAGACTTTCATTCTTACTGCGTCACTTGCTTAGGGCCAGACCACGACATCCCCTGCTGTCACTTCTGTGCTTTGTTCAATGCCAGAACTATGTCGGGCACTTAATTGTAGCTAGATATTTTCGCTTACAGTCCTCTAATTCCGATATGGCTTTTGTAAGCCATCCGACAGCAGATCTTCCGAAAAAATGTAAAGATAGAGACAGACCACACTAGTCCAAACCTGCAGACTATGCTTCCGTTAAGTAGTCAATTCTGTGGTCCGCAGTGAGGCCCCCGATGCCTGCTTCTGTTGATTCGTAGGCTGCCATCAAGACCCTTTCAGAGTCTGGAATGCCGCAAAGCTCTGACTAAGGATCTTGTGGTCGTCTCTCCCTTGGATGGGTCCGGAGCCGCTGAGCAGGCACCGGCTTCCGAGGAAGTCCTTTGCACTACTGATTCACGACACAGACTATTACTTTCGCATCTACAGTTCTTTCGAAAACTACAGAGTTTCTTAGGCCCAAGGTACAAACCACACCCAAGAAACGGACGATCCAATCTCAGGCATCTGCTTCCTTGCCTCAGTCTCAGATGCTTAAAATTGAAGACCTTATGCTGATCAGGGGAAACCAAACTATCCCTTACAAACTAAAGAGATCCATCCCCTGTAGTTTTCTCTGAACAGGAGTCTGACTCTGCATCTGAATATGAAGACATGCAACCCTTCTCTGCTTATGAGGATTCTGATTCAGAGGATTCCATTCCTTCAGCCTCTCCCCCAGAGGACTTTTCCTTTGGGGAAACCCTTCATACCTTAAGTGAGTATTTTCAATGGAGAAGTCAGGACTACCCTCTGTCTAAAGAGACTCTGGGAATTCTTAGATCTTGCACAGCACAGACCCCTAGCCATTCCTCCAGTCCTGGATGTTGTGGAGGATGTTTCCTGGAATCCAGTTGGACTCCAGACACCCTCCCTCCTGCACCCAGAAAACCAGAGAGGTATTGAGTCCATGACTCTTACAAATTTCTTTTTAAAAATCCTACTGCTGACCCTGAGGTAAGTTCTCAAGAGCCTAAAGGAATTAAAGCAACTTCTGCTAAGAATCCCACCCCTTCATATAGGGATTCCCGAGCACTAGACAGATGGGGTAAAAAAAGTATACACCTCTGCTACTCTTGCTATCAGAGCACTAAATTGTCAGTTCCATATGTTACAATTTCAGCAACATACCCTGGAACTCCTCAAACAGAAAATGTATTTCTTTCCTGCTTGTGCAGAATCTAGTGTGTTACAAGAGTTGATGCATTCTGCCAGTCAAGTAACTAAACACACCTTGCACTGTAGTTTTGACACCCTGGAAGCTTCTTGCAGGGCAGCAGTCACTGGTTCTGTTCTTTAGAGGACACGCATGACTTAAGAAATGTCCCTTGCCAGACCATGTTAAATGTAAATTGTTGGATGCCCCCTTGCACAAAGACAACTTATTTGGCACTAAGGCTGAAGAAGTCTTAAAGATGGAAGAAAAAGCTAAATCTATGCAGACAGTTGAGGATTGCTTACAGGTCCAGCCACCCAGCTTCAGCAGGCATCGCCCATCCAAGCACTGGTCCTTTCCTGCTCCCACTAGGTCAGTTCAGCCCAGACCCTGTGGAAGCAGACCCCCAGACAGCAGCCACAGGGAATGCAGAGATCTAAACAGTGGACTTAATCCATTTCAAAAACAAGGAGTTCTAAGCCCACCCCCTTATGGTAAGAACTCACAATGACTCTCCTTCCCCAGCAACTTCTTCTGCCCACCTTCACTTACCCCTAGGAGGAAAACTCTCTTTCACGCAAGCACCTGGGCCACCATTACCAACGACTGATGGGTTCTCAACATAGTGTACCAGGGATGCATATTTTCTTTCCGCACTCTTCCAACTCCAAAAGGGTTCCCAGATCTACCTCCAAACCAGTGGGCAGAGGTGCAAAAGCAAGTCCTTTCCCTGCTCTGAGGGCAATAGAGCACATTCCTGCAGAACAGAAAGGCCAAGGTTTCTACTAAAGACTTTTTCTGGTACCCAAAAAAGAGGCCACCTGATGCCCCATCCTAGATCTATCCATTCTAAACACCTTCCTGGTGTTACCAAAATTCAAAATGCTCACCCTCCAGCAGCTGCTACCCAGGCTTTCCAAGGATGCTTGGCTTAACCACCCTAGACCTAAAAGAGGCCTACCTTCACATTCCTATCTGGGAATATCTCCATTTCAGGGCAGGATCTCTGCACTAATCACTTCTCTGCACTTCCCTTTGGCTTCTCTACTGCTCCCGGTTTTCACAATGTCTGGCTCCGGCTATTGCCTTTTGCAGACAAAGGAATATCCAGATTTACCCATACTTAAGATGACTGCCAGATGCAGGCAGACAGCCAGGAAAAGCTGATCAAGCACCTGGCCTTTGTAAAGTCCCTACTAACCTCCCTAGGGTACACAATCAACTAAAAGAAATCCAAACGGGTACCCACCCAAAGGATTATATTTCTGGGAGCAAGCCTGGGCACAGCATCCCAGATGGCTTTCCTTACACCAGAAAAGCAAACTTTCCTGATGGCCTACTTCTCACGACTAGCCACCAGACTCCAGTTATCTGCAAAGAAAATCCTGCAAGCTCTGGGGTTCATGGCATCTTGCATTCTATTCATTTCATATGCCAGACTGCATATAAGGAAACGTCAATGGTACCTAAAAAGCCTTTGTCAACACACTTGAGACTTGGAGACTGTCCTTATACCCATGATACCTTGCCTCAGAAAAGATTTCCTTTGGGTAATAGCATGCTCCCACTACAAGGAACTTACCTTTCTCACCACCCCCTGCCACCCAGACCCTCACCACAGATGCATCAGACTATGCCTGGGTTGCACACCTGGACGGCAGGTGCGTACAGAGCCAATGGAGCCCACAGCAAATCCATCTGCATATCAACCAAAAAGAGATGATAGCTGTCCAGCATGCCTTGACAGCTTTCAAGCCCATTCTCTCCCCAGGGGCTCTCTTGATCACAAACACCATTGTGATGTGGTGCATTAACCAGGGAGGGACTCACTTCTACCCTCTATGCAGGCTGGCCATGACCCTTTGACACCCAGCAGCTGCCATGCAACTCCACCTGTTAGCACAATTTCTATCAGGTTCTCAACTCTCTGGCAGACCACTTGAGCAGAAATCTTCTGGACTCGCACACGTGGCAGCTCGACAAAATAAAAACTTAACCCTAATAATTCAGAAATGGGGCACCCCGAAGGTTGATGTCTTTGCCTCCCACACCAACCATCACCTCAGGAAGTTCTGCACCAGGGAGCATCACTGCATGGCTTGGAAAGTGGATGACCTGTCCCTTCCCCTGGGTCAGTTTATCGGTCTATGCCTTTTCTCCACTACCTGTCATCCCCAGGGTACTGCTCAAAGTAAGGAGGAAAAACCAAGGACAATTTATTGCTCCAGACTGGCCTCACCAGTACTGGTACCCACTGATGCACAGCCTGTCCCCACTACCACTATGGCATCTCGCTCAGATTCCAACCCTCCTGACCCAGAGGGAAGGAAAATTCATGCATCCTCAATTGCAGACCCTCGGTTTGGCAGCTTGGCTTATTCCCTCACCCTCTAGCAATTTGCCAACCTCAGTAAATGGGTTCTATTAGATGTTATACGTGAGGCCAGACACCCTAGCACTAGAAAGTTTTATGCTGACAAATGGGTAAGGTTCTGCACCTAGATTCATGCTAAGGGAGCCAATAACGGTACAGCCCCCTCTCCCTCTCATCCTGGATTACTTAGCTGACCTGCTACACAGTGATCTTTTTTCCTCTATTAAAATTCATGCCTCTGCTATCTCTGCTATTTTCCCCACTGAGCAGCCCCTTTTCTCACACCCTCTAATCAAACAGTTCCTAAGAGGGCCTAGCAACTTGAGGCCACCCAGAAGAGCATCCACTCCAGCTTGGGACCTTAACTTTGTGTTGACAAAACTCACCCTGCCCCCCTTTGAACCAGCCTCTTTAGCAGAGCTAATATTTTTCTCCTGGAAGACAGCTTTCCTTCTGGCCATTTCAGCCAGAAGGGTCTCCTTGCTGCAAGCACTCATGGCTGCGGAATCCTTCATATTCCATGCTGACAGGGTATCCATCAGGACTAACCCATCCTTCATGCCGAAGGTGGTGTCCAGCGTGGCTCTCAACCAATCCATTCATTTGTCCACCTTTTTTCCCTAACCCACAGAACAAGGGTGAAAGGATCCTGCGCACTCTAGATGTACACAGATCAGATTTCATCTAGACAGGACTAAATCCTTCAGAAAGTCTGATCAGTTGCTGGCTAGCTTTGCTGCAGGGGCAGTGCGCAAAGCCATCTCCAAACAATTTCTAAATGGATAGCACACTGCATCCATTTCTGCTGCAAGCCACACAAAAAGCCTCCCCCCAAGGGGTCAGGACTCTGCCAGAGCAGTTTCCACCTCTGCAGCTTTCCTCAGAGGAGTCCCCACTAGGGACATCCTGGGGGCTGCCACCTGGACATCTGTTCATACCTTTACCAAACATTGCCACCTGCCAGTGTCTTCCAAATCCAGGGCACGTTTGCCTCTGCAGTCTTGCAGGGCATTCTAGCCAGCCCCTAGTTTCCTTGACTGCCTCCACCCATTTCCTTAGCTTTGGGAATCTACCTAAATGTGGTGATTGCAACAGTGAAGCAGGAAGAACATGGTACAGTTGTGTACACTCACCATAAATGTAGATGTTAGTGTATTCACTGTTGCAGTCCTGGTTTCCCTCCCTCCACCCCTCTCTTCTTTCTTTCCTTACAAGGGACATATTGGTTCTACTGGTGGGGTTCTTCAACCAGAACCTGGCTCCTCTTTTGGGGCTCCTGACAGTTTAAGGCAAGAAAAACTGATGTAATGACATCGGCTGCCTTACTTTATACCAGCAACTGATGCAGAAATACTAAGTCTCTGATATTCGGGCTGGCTGAGAGCTACCCTGGCAGGGATGACCCTAATGTGATGACTGCAACAGTGAATACACTCTAACATCTACATTTATGGCAAGTGTACACAACTGTACTGTCTCTTTCACTCCATTTGTAATGGAGCAGGTGGGGCTAGCCTTGCAGCATTCTCAGTTTCTCACCTGAACACAAAATGCAGCAGGTTTTTAGCTCTAATACCACCATGAGGAGGAATCACCAAGAGACTCACATTAATTCACCCTTGGCCCCTAGGGCTTCTTTTATGCCTCCCCCCCCAAACACCATTAATCCCAAAGTTCTTAAAGCATCAACACTGAGGGTCAGTCATCTTTGTAGCCCCTTTTTGGCCTTGACAAGTGTGGTTACACCTCCTCTGGCCTAATCTAGTTCAGCCTTCCTGGCTGCTCGGCTCTAACCCAGATTTACTCTCTCGCCCTTCAGGGCCACTTCACTTGAACATTGAAGCCCTACAGTTAACTGCATAATTTCTCCAATTCCAGTGGTAGTTTGACAGTCCAGGTTATGCCCTTCCATTGCCCATATTTTACCTTTCTCACAAAGACCTTCCACCATGATGCCCTACAAGAGCAAATGGAAAGGGTTTTTCATTTGGCCTATGGATACAAACATTGAGCCATTTTCAGCCCCTCTTCCCGCAATTTTGGACTTTCTGGCATACTTTTTCAATGTGGAGACAACTATTCCACTACCGAGGTGTAGTTAGCTGCCATTTCTTTCCATGTGGGGCATGAACATACAACCATAGCTTCTCTTGGATTATCCAGTGTATTGTTGGATGCTCCCTTAAATCAAGACCACCTGCTTGGCACAAGGCTGAGGAAGTTCTTAAAAAGATGAAAGATGAAGCTAAATCTATGCAAACTGTTAAATATTTCTTACAAGTTCAGCCTCCCAGATTTAGTAGGCACTGGTCCTTTAAGAATTGGTCCTTTCCAGCCCCTTCCAGGTTTTCTCAAGCCAAACCCAGACAGTAAAAAAAAAACAGGTTTCAGTCACAGAGGGGACACAGGACTAAGCAGTGGGGGGCCTCCACTTCCAAATCTGGGAATAAGACTCCCCCCCCCCCCCCCCCCCATGGTAAACTGTCTCAATAACTTCCTTTTAAAATTTCCAAGCACTTATCAACTGAATGCCCCATTGAGGGGAAAGATTGCTCTTCATGCAAAGAATTGGAAACTCATTACCCAGGAGAAATGGGTTTTAAATAGTGTCCCAGGGATATAGATTTCACTTCCACACGTTGCCATCACCAAATGGGTAGCTGGACCTACCCCCAAATCAGTGGGCAGAGGCCCAAAAACAAGTACTTTCTCTCTCAAGCATGGGGGCTATTCAACTGGTACCAGAAGAGGAAAAGGGACAAGGTTTCTACTAAAGACTTTTCCTGGTACCCAGAAAAGGCAATTCGTGGTGTCCTATCTTGAACCTGTCTACTCTAAACACCTTTTTGGAGATTCCAAAATTCAAGATGCTGACTCTTCAATTACTTCCTATGCCAGGCAAAGATGCCTGGCTGGCAACACTAGATTTAAGAAGCATACCTGCACATCCCAATCTTGGAATCTTGCAGGAGATACCTACGCTTTAAAGCAGGCTATACATGCACCATCAGTTCTCTGCACTGCCCTTTGGCTTGTCTACTGCGCCCAGGGTATTCACAAAGTGCCTAGCTCCAGTTATTGCATTTTGCAGGCAAAGAAATATTCAAATATATCCATACCTGGACGATTGTCTAATTCAGGTAGAAAGCCAGGGCATACTTTTGAATCATCTGGCCTTTGTACAGAGGGTTCTAACTTGTCTGGGGTGCACCATAAATGAAAAGAAATCACACCTGGTACCCTGTCAACAAATTATATTCCTGGGTGCAAGCTTGAATACGACTTCCCAGATGGCTTGCCTCATGCTAGAGAAACAAATTCATTTGACAACCTACTTCAAACAAGTGGCCACAAAAACCCTGCTATCTGCAAGACAAATACTGCAAGCTTTGGGGTTCATGGCCTCCTGCGTTCTTCTAATTCCATATGCAAGACTGCATATGAGGGAACTACAGTGGTATCTAAAAAGCCTATGGTGTCAACATTCTCAGGATCTAGAAGCAATGATTCCTATCATACCTTGCCTACGCCTAGAGTTCCTTTGGTGGGCAGAGACTTGCTACCAAAACAAGGGACTACTTTTTACACCACCCCCCTGCTACCCAAACCTTAACAGATGCATCAGACTATGCATGGGGCGGCTCACCTGACAGGGAAGTGCATTCAGGGCAAATGGAACCCAAGTTGAATGCACCTGCATATCAGTCAGAGAAATGTTGGCTGTACAGAATGCTCTTACAGCTTTCAAGTACCACATTCTTCCAGGACTACTAATGATAAAGACGGACATCACTTTTATGTGGTACATAAGTGGGGGGTACACATTCTTACCCCCTCTGCAGACTAGCTATGGCATTGTGGAAACACAGCCTTGAGCTACCAAGTGCACTTGCAAGCTCAATTCCTGCCAGGAAAATTAAATACACTGGGAGACTGACTAAGCAGAAACCTCATGGATCCACACAAGTGGAAACTGGAACCAAAGATTTTCAACATGTTGACAAGCAAATGGGGGAGCCCAGATATAGACCTGTTTGCCTCTCCCCAGAACTAGCAATTTGACAAATTTTGCGCATGGACCCACACAAGTGGAAACTGGAACCAAGGATTTTCAACATGTTGACAAGCAAATGGGGGAGCCCAGATATAGACCTGTTTGCCTCTCCCCAGAACTACCAATTTGACAAATTTTGCGCAAGGACTCCCCACAAACCAGCCTGGAAAATGGATGCTCTGTCCTTCAGCTGGAAAAACCTATCAGTCTGTGCCTTCCCCCCCCCCCCCTCCCTCTGTTCTTTAAAGTACTACTAAAAATCAAACAGGACAAACCAAGGATGATTTTGATTGCTCTAGACTGGCCGCGCCAGCACAGTTACCCCCTCCTGCACAGTGTGTCACGGTTATCACCATGGCACTTGCCTCAGACTCTTTCCCTGTTGTCTCAGCAGGAGAACCAGATTCTGCACCCTCAGCTTCTAACACTGAACCTTGCAGCCTGGCTGAATTACATAATCTCTCCTTTACCATCCCTGAGTAAACCTGTGATGGATATCATTTTAGAGGCAAGATGGCCTAGTAATAGAAAATCTTTTGCTGAAAAATGGAAAAGATTCTGTCTAGAACTCATCTCAAGAGATGAGCACAGCAGTGCCCAATTTACCTCTGATTTTACAATACTTAACTGAGATGCTTCAAGGGCCTGTTTTTTTCCTTCATTAAATTCCACGCCTCAGCCATTTCAGCTCATTATATCATAACCTCTCTTCTCATCCACTGTTCAAGCAGTTCCTCAGAGGGGCCAAAAATTTGAGACCACCCAGGAGAGCTCCAACCCCAGCCTCTGGGACCTTAACTTTGTTTTGGAGAAACTCACTCTCCCTCCTTTTGAGCCAGCTGTTTTTCTTGGAAAACAGCTTTCCTTTTAGCAATCACTTCAGCTAGAAGGGTGTCTGAATTACAGGTCCTTATGGCAGTGGAGCCTTTCATCATTCATGCGGACAGGGTGTCCCTCAACCAATCCATCCTTCATGCCCAAGGTGGTAGCCAGTGTGGCTCTTAATCAGTCCATTCATTTGCCAACCTTCTTACCCAATCCACAGAACAAAGGGGAATGGATACTTGCATTCCTTAGATGTCCACAGACAACTTAGATTCTACTTGGACAGGACTAAACCTCAAAGGAAATCTGAACTGCTGGTGGCATTTGCTGCAGGGGCAGAGGGGAAGGCCATTTCAAAGCAAACCATTTCTAAATGGATAGGCCACATTGCATTCATTGCTGCTACAAGCACCATGGAAAACCTATCCCCCAGGGGATCGGACCTCACTCCACCAGGGCTGCATCTACCTCTGCAGCCTTTCTCAGAGGCGTCCCTACCAGGGACGTCCTAGAAGCTGCTACCTGGAGTTCTGTACGTACTTTCACCAAGCATTCACTTGCCAATTTTCTCTAAATCCAGAGCTGGTTTTGCCACTGCAGTCTTGCAGGGCCTCATAGCTGGTCCTAATGCTATCTAAATTTCTCCTCCCAACCATAGCTTTGGGAATCTACTCAAATGTAATGACTGCAACAGTGAAACACTAAGAACATAGTACAGTTGTGTACACGTACCATAAATGTAGATGTTAGTGTATTCACTGTTGCAGTCCTGGTTACCCTCCCTCCAGCCCCTTAACTTCTTTTGGCTGTACCTCTACTTCCCTTTAATATGCTTAAAATCCTTTTTGGTGTATGTTGCTTTTTTTGTTGGAGGTATATCATTGTACTTTTGTATTTAATTGCTTCCCATTAGGGGGCACCTGACATCTGGGGCAAGTAAAACTGATGTAATGGTGTCGGCTGCATGTTTTATATCCCTGACGTCATGGAAGAAGGGACAGCAACCGACGCAGGACCCAAGACTTTGTTAATCAGACCGACTGAGGGCTACCTGCAAGCAGATAACCCAAATGTAATGACTGCAACAGTGAATACACTCCACATCTACATTTATGGTAAGAGTACACAACTGTACTTTTTCTCTAGGCTGAGCCAAATCTGCATCTTAAAGAAGGCAGTTACTTTGTTGATTGAAGTGCAGGGAGTAGCAGTTGGGTGGCATTACTCTCAAACAGATGTGGCTCTCCAACTGTCCTATTCTGTCTCCCGCCTCTCTCTATCCTTTGAAAGTGTGTTCATATGGGTACAGTCGGTGTTTAACAATAGTTCTACTGCCTCAAGTTGGTTTTCAAGGACTTCCTTCCACTCCCTCTACACTCTCCATTGCAGGGGCTCAAAACCCGTTAGAAAGCCCAAGGAGGCCAGGAAACACAGGAAGCATTCCCTGAGCACTTCTCCTTGGAGAACGCACTGAAACCTTCATATCAAGGTTGTTTGATCTAGTGATTGTGGTCCCTGCTCTCTGCTCACCATGCTCCAACTGTCTCCTCCGAGCAGGGAGTATTGGCTTAGAGCCATCTTCCCTAGGAGACATCACCCAAGGCAGTGTCCAGACCACCACCTACATCCTCCTCAGTCAGGTCTAGCTGGAGTTTGTCTGAAAGAGAGGTAGAGAACTTCTCAAGACAGATTCAGATGAGGGGGTACTGCTGTCAGCAGATATTCCCCTTTGTCCCATGACTCCTTCTCATTGACTTTCTGCTATTGAGGAGTTGGGTCTGATGGCCCCGAGATCTGAGACGTCTGATCAGTGTGCGATTTCCAATTAGAGTTCGGTTTCCCTGATGCAGTCGACTGACAGCTTTGGGGCCCAGTGCTTCTTAGAGCCATAGCTTAGGTGTCTGATACGGGGGGGTTTGACTGAGGTTTTTGGAGCAGTCATTTTCTGAGTCTTGACTTTTGATAGCTCTCCTCTGACTCCTTTCTTGGAGCGATGGGTGGCAGGGGGTACAGGAGAAATCTGCTTTGGTTCTAGGAGGAGACTCTGATCCTTGCAGTCCATCTGACTTCAAGGTGGTGGAGTGTCCTCGTACATCCTAGGGGATTCCCGGTTCTCCTTGTATTGGATCCCACACCCTCCCCCATGGAGAATATCCTTGGTGTGCTGTCTTCCACTGGTACAGCCGATGGTGCAGAGTCCCCAACCTCTCCCCACAGTGGAACCCCATTTTTTTCACACACCACCTCAGAGTATCCCACTAAGGAGGCCCCTCGGAATAAGAGGTGTAAAAGACACCTGATATCTGGTAATGTCACTACAGACACTGACTTTGAGGAAGGGGAATGGTCCCTCGGATATCCACCCAACAATATATCCTTTGTGGGCATCCTAGAGAGTCTCTTCCAGAAGTGGATGGTCCTCCCAAAGCCCTAACCCAGAGTAAGTAGTCAGTGCTGTTGGAGGCCTTCAGCATTGGCTTGACTACATCCTGGGTGCCCCTCCCGCTGGCAGATCCTCTTATTGCGCTAGTTTCCACCAGGGCATGGAAGGATCTGGACACTGTAGAGCCCATACCCAAGCGGACTGACAAGATCTTAGGTGCTTCCTTGGACAAAGCCCACTGGGCTACAGGGATCCTGTAGATGCCATGGTTGCCATGGCAACCACCAAAAAAGCTAGCTTAGGAGAGCTCCTCTGTCCCCCCCCCCCCCAACAGGGGAGTCTTTGGCTTTAGACATGTTTGGCAAGAGGGTTTATGCTTCATCCACTTTTTCCTTAGTAGTGTTGAACTATTTATCCCATTTTGCAAGGCTACAGAGGTACCTGATCAAGGAACACTCTAGCTCTTTCTTGGGGTCCGTGTCTGAATAGGAATGCAAGAAGTTTTCTTTGAGAATGCCAGTCTCCAATAGATTACTAATTCATCCGTCAAACTGATTTCCCATGCAGCTGAAGGCACCTCTAGGGCTGTCTGTTCTGGCATTGCCATTAGGTGTGTCGTGCCTGGATGCAGTTGTGACTTTGTTGAACCTTTCAAAGTGTCATTTGTCAACGCACCCTTTGTTTTGTCTGTTTGGCCGCATAGTTCGTGACACACTCATGCAGTGGATTATGAGAAGACCTAGTCTGTCATCAGAATCTGTTTTTGTACTCCACAAAGATCCTTTCTAAGGAATCAGCATGGAGGGGGAAAAACTAATTCAGGAAATCTCAAGGTCCTTTTCAAGATTCTTGGGAAGACTTCACTCAGAGGCAGGGGGGGTGGCGTGGTTGCAATGGTAGATTACACCCCAGGAGCAGAGGGGGTCTGCAGAATCAAGGATCTGTTCTTTGGACTGACCATTTCAGTGCTCCCGAAGGGTTGCACAACTGTCAGTCTGTGGAGGCAGTAAGGGGGGTGCTTATCCTTGCACCCAGAAGCTTTGGATAGTTATCACAAACTATCAGTGGGATGCAAAGGACTGTATCCAGAGGATACTCCATTTCCTTCTTAAATTTTCCCAAAATGAAAATTTACCTCCCAGATCTACCACTCGGAGGGAGACAACAGTGCTAGAAATTATAGAAATTACCGAAGTTACACCAAAAGTCATCCAGGAGGTCCCACCTGACCAAGCCGGATCAGGCATTTTACTCTAGGTTCTTTTTAGTAACAAAGAAAATGGGGTCCCAAGTTTGGATCCGACATCCCTGAAAAAATCTGGGGAGGGAATAAAAAACTAAATTCAAGATGGTCACGATCAAAGCCATCCTGCCTCTTCTGAAAATGGACAACTGGATGTGCCCAGTAGACCTAAAGAGTACGTACTACCATATCAAAATGGAGATTCACTCCAGAATTCTGGATGCTTTAACCACAGCCCCCCCCCCCCCCCCGGGGTGTTCAAATGCATGGCAGTAATTGCAGCTCACCTCAGACTACAGGGATTCAATGCATTTCCTTATCTTGATTGGCTCCTAACTACTTCAACTAGGCTAATACTCATTCAAGCTATGGATTACCTTTTACATTTGGCTCCCACTCTGGACATAACTGTAAATGCACAAGAATTGCAGGTCTGTCCTTTCCAGATAATAGACTTTATTGGAGCTTTAGACACCACCAGAGCTATGGCCTTTGTACCTGCAGACAGGGTATCCACTCTAAGGTTTCATGCATCAGATTCTAGCAATCCCATCTCCTCCAGCAAAACTAGTTATAAGAGCATTCTGTTCTATGGCTGCCATATTAATGCTGGCCACAGCAAGCTTATATATGCAAATACAGTGAACATTATTAGTTCAATGGTAGTTATATCGGCATCCTCACTCATCCTATAAAACTGAGGGTTTGCAAAGGTGGTTCTATTCTTTGGAAGTCTACCAGGGTTGTCCCTTCATTTTTTCCCCCCACCAAACGCCATGCTGACCACAGACACTTGCCAGTTTGGGGAGGCATTTTCTGGTATGGACAATCCACAGAACTTTTTCTCAGGAGACCAAATTACATGTCAGCATCCTGGAGATGAGAGCAGGTCTTATAGCAATTCAAGCACTACATAGCTTCCTTCCTCCCAGGGCCATTTAAGTTCAAATACATTGTCCGTGGTATGGTACTTAAACAGGCAAGGATGAACCAAATTTTTCCCACTGTCAAGAAGCAATGAGTGTGGTAATGGGTGATCTTTACCAACCACTTTCTAATCGCAGCACACATGCCAGGAGAGTCTAACATTCTAGCGGACAGGCTCCACAGAATGATACTGATGCCTCTAGTGGTGTCTGAAGCAGTCTGTGGCAAACATGATCTACAAGTGGAGTCAAACTTACTGTGACCCTTTTGTGTCTCTGCTCAACAAATGCAGCAAGTTCTTTGCCCTGATTCTCCAAAGGGACAGCTCTGAGAGATGCTTTAGTTCATGTTTGGCCTCCTGATCTGCTCTACATTTCTGCCTTTACCCCTGATTCCTGAATTCCTTCAGAAAGCTTGGTTATAGAGCAAAATCCTCATCTCTCCTTTCTGGCCTTGCCAGGTTTGTTTCACCTTTCTTTTGTCTCACCTACTTTATCCACCATGGATTCTGGAACCTTTTTCAGACCTGTCCCACCTCCTTGGACAGTCTCATCTAAAACGGTCAACGTTTTAAAATAGACTTGCATGGTTTCTCCAGTTCCAGTGATAGCTAAACATTACATGCTTTTACCCCCTGTCTGATAGATCCTTACATCAGATCACAAAACTTCTAGGAAGATGAGCAAATGGAAAAGGTTCTCCATTTGTGCTCCGCAGAAGTTGATGCTCTTTGTGGCTCCTGTTCCTGTGATTTTTAGACTTTCTGGCTTTATTCTTTCAGAATGAAACCAGCTATTCTACATTGAAGGTTCAGTTGGTAGCCATTTGGCATTTCCAGACTGGGGAAAACTCTGCTACCCTAGCATCTTCGAAACTGTGAGGTTTTTCCCAGGGGCACCGTTTAACTCATTCCCTCAATCAGAGCCAACATTTTCTTGGGGTCTTGCTTTGATTCTACAAGCCTTGGTTCTTCCTCCATTTGAACCAGCAGCTGAAGTGGATCTGGAGTTTCTTTCCTGAAAAATGGCCACCTTGGTTGCTGTTACATTAGTGAAAAGTTTGAGCTCCAACCCCCTCTGCTAAACTTTATGATCTTCCATATGGATAGATCTGATGTTAATCTTTGTTCATTCCTTACTGATAAGTTATCGGTTCGGTCCTCTGAACAGTCTCGGCCAGTATCAAGCTTGCGTCAGCCAAAAAACTCTCGAGCCAGGGTCCTACACAGAATGCTCTGCTCCTTGTTACCTCAGATTTCATTTGCCATGCTGCTGAACAGCCGTGTCAAGCCACTCAGCTAAGTGTCTAATTTTTTGACAGTTTATATATTACTCTAAAATATTCAGTTTATTCTAATATTTTCCTACCCTATTGCACACTTCAGACTCTCTCCCTCTAAGCTTTTCCCTTTATTACCCTCTTTTTCTTACCTTGTGGTAATTCTCCATTACCATCGTTGATATTGCTTCCTTTTTCTCTTTTTACACTTTTCTTGGGTCGCCGTTATTCCTTTTGCTACTATGCTTCTCCACACCAGCTATGTCAGATAAGAGGAGTTCTGTTGGTTTCAAGCAGTGCAAGGATTGCGGCCATAAGTTACCACTTCCTGATGGCCATGACTTGTCTACTGTCTTAATATCTCCCACTTGACTATTGATCCTCCTTGTGGGATTTGTCAAAACTTCTCTACCAGGACCCTCAATGAGAGGAAGAATAAGTTACTTTTTGAAAGGTCTCTTCAAGACTCCTTTCTCTGAGGCTCTTTCTGGGTCAGAGGGGCTCACCCATCCTGTCAAACCCCACAAAAGGCTTTCTTCCTCTTCATCAAACTCACTCCCTTCTCCCCCTGGAGGTCATGGGGAGTCGACTCACAAAAAGTTGAAATTGATTACTACTCCAGCTCTGCCACCTGTGACCTTGTCTGCTCCAGGCTCTGCACTGCCCCAAATGATCCTGACTACAGCCATGTCTTTATTGATATTGGCACTGGAGTTCCCGGTGCAGACAACTACTGTTCTGACAGTTTTGTCGGAACTCCTAACTGCACAGTCAATACAGGTTCAGTCCCCTTCAGCACCGTTGGTACAATCACCTTCAGCTCCAAGTATATGACTGTTCTGTACTCCACAGGTGCAGACTTTTTCGGCACAGACTTACTTCGGTGTAGTCTTTCTCTGCACTGTCCTTATTGCCTGTGCAGACAATTTCCATTATGGCACCATATCCTTTGGGACAGACATTTACCTTTTATGGTGCAGACACCAACTACTATGGGCTGACATCTTCGGCGTAGACCTTTTCTACACAGTTTTCTTCAGTGTAGACTTCCTCTGCTCCGAGCTCTGCACCTGTTGAATTAGCAAGGACCAAATATTCCCCTTCTCTGGATCCTTTTGCAAGCAGTCAGTATAGTCCTTTCCTAGAAAGGCCAGAGTCGCAGTCAGCCTTCTCCATGAGTTCAACCAAGAGTCTTTCTGAGCAGGATGTGTTTTGGCTTGTTGACAAGTTGCTTGTGGCCAGAGATCTCTCTCAACAGTCAAGTCCACATTCCCTCATTCAGGCGAGTGTATTTTGCTTCAAACCCCAATGTATACTCAGACTTCCATTCAAGTTTTGAAGACTATTACTCCGACAGCAGCTTCCCTCCCTCAGACTTCAATAGTGGATCTCACTTTGAAACCAGAGTCGTCCTTGTGGCCCTCTGTACACTGGGTATTGGGCTGCTCTTGGGTCAGTGGCTGTGCCATTGGGGAGGGCATTTCTGGCTCCATGCAGATTTTTTTGACACCTTCCAGGGATACTCCCTCTCTCAGTTCAGGGTCCTCTTGAGACTCCTGGTCTGGGGATGGGCTCATCGGGGTGGGGTGTAACCCTGGCTCTGAGGTTGTCGTGCTCTGTTCCGGGCTTCCCGCCTCTCCTAGGGTGGACCAGCCTTCCAAGCTGTGGAGAGGGTGCTTGTCTCTGCTGGCAAAGCTCGTGTCAGAGTCCTGTCCCCACTCTGTGCTGCAACTGCCACAAGCTTCAGCCCCGGACACTGGGCACAAAAATTTTAGGTCTCTCCTCTTCAGGTAGACCCCCCCCTCTTTGCAGTCTTCCCCAGAACCTCCCACTGAGGAAACGCATGGACTCCACTGAGGAGTTATTGACTGAAGATATGGATTTTTAAATCAGGAAGGGGTCCCCGCGGTCACCGAGGTGACCTTTGGTGACATCCTCTATCCTTAGAGGGGTGACTGTAAAGCCCCTCTGAGGAATCTGTGTTCCTGCAGGTTTTTCGTGCCCGGCCACCTACCCCCTGGGTCACCCTGCCTGCTGAGGATAGTCCAGCTTATGCAGCACACATGGAAGGCTCCTGATACCATGAAAGCTATACCCAAGAGGCCAGATAAAATAACTTGCCAAGTGGAGCACCCCCACTGGTCACGTCGTCTTCCAGTAGATGCTATGGCGGTGGCTGCTACTGCTAAGGATTTGGCAGAAAAGAGCCAAACTATCCATCTGCCCAGCAAGGAATCCCAGGCGATTAACAGATTAGGAAAGCATGCGTTTACTTCATTGACCTTCACTGTAAGGTCTTTGAATTGTTGGGAACATTTTACCAAGCTTCAGTGAGATCTTATCAACCAGCTCTCTGAAACCTTGTTAGGAGGTGTTTCTGACCATTTCCGTGATAATGTGGCTTCTCAGCCACCGTAGAGTCCATTTCCAACTCTTCCATGCATCTTCTTTCTCATGCAACAGAAGGGGTGGCTAGAGCAGCAGGCGCAGGGATTTTCACCAGACGACGTGCTTGGATGCGCCTTTGTGACTTTGTGGACTCCTTTAAGGCTTCCTTCATGAATGTCTCCATAGAGGCCACTTCTTTGTTTGGCCCTAAATTCAAGGATGTGCTGGCATGGTGCGAACAAGATGACAAGACCTTGTCTGCCATTGGCGTCGGCACTCCACTCCAGTCAGCGATTCTATTCTGGAAATCAGAGGAGCGGAAATCTGGCACAAGAAATCACAGGGTTCTTTCCAGGATGCACGTGCCGAGTTTTTCCCTAGAGACAGAGGGGGAAACTCCAATGGAAGACTCTCATTTCTGGGCAGAGGAGGTGTGAGAAACCGGGGTTTGAGAGATTTTCTCTGGCCAGCCATATGAGCACTCCTGCATCATTGCCCGATTACTCATCTCTGGAACAGCTGGGAGTCATTTCTCCTTGTACCCTGCTGCCTGGCAAAAGATAAGACTCTTGGGTACAACAGATGATATCCAGAGGCTATCTCATCCCTTTCCATCTTTGCCCAGTCTCAAGAGTGTTACCTGATGATCCACCCAGACAAAGGGAAACGGGTAGCACACAAAATCAAAAAGCTGCTATAAAAAGACATCCAGACAGTTCCCCCAGATCAGATAGGATCCTTTTTTTACTTGAGGTTCTTTATAGTGCCAAAAAAGATTGGGGACTGAAGACCAATTCTGGATCTGTTTTTCTTTCGTCTTTTCCCGGTTAGGGGTCGCCACAGCGGAACTAAGGTCTGCTAATGATTGGCAGTAGATTTTTATGGTGCAGAGGTGCCAGCCTGACGACCAACGTTCAATGAAGGCATGCCCATTCACTCGTGTCTTTCGAACGCCACTCAACTGCAGGGAGGACATACAGACTCCACACAGAAGACGCTGCAGCTGAGAATCGAACGGGAGAACCTTTTTCTGGATCTCAGTGCACTAAAATTTGTAAAAACAAATTATGGATGGTCGTGGTTCAGTCTAGCCCTCTTCTGGAAGATGATGATTGGATGTGCTCTGTAGATCTTCAAGATGCGCATTACCACATAAAGATGGACAAACGCTCAAGAAATCTGTTACTGTATAGGAAGCCAGTCACTACCAGTTTTGAGTCCTGCCCTTCGTTCTCTGTACAGCCCCCAAAGTGTTCACAAAATGCATGGCAGTGGTTATCGCTCACTTGCGACTTCAAGGATTCCAGGTGTTTCCATATATAGACTACTTTCTCCTTAACGCCCCCACCAAGCGTCTACTGGAAGAAGCCCTGCAGTATACTCTTAACAGCTCGAAGCCTGGGAAATACTATAAACTGGGAGAACTCCAACACGACCCCAACTCAGTCTTTGGAATTTATAGGGATACTGTTGGTCAAGAAATTGCACAGCATCCCTTCCAGAGCAGATTTCAGAGAATAAGTTCAACCACTGCTCTGTCACCATAAATCCCCAGCTGTATCTGTACTTCAGCTGTTGGGATCAATGGCAGCTTCAATTACCATTGTTCCCCTAGCCAGATTCCACATGAGACATTTTCAGTGGCTACTTCTCACTCAGTGGTACCCGCTAAACCATCCGTTGCCTTTTCAAATAAGTGTGACTAGAAGATGCAAACAAGTTTTACTCTGGTGGACGTCTCAAAATCCCCAACAATGGTCTCGCCCTTTCACCCCCATCTACCAATAGCCACGGTGACCACGGATGCCTCCCTGAAGGGAAACTCTGCCCAGGGCACCTGGTCTAATGGTCTCGCCCTTTCACCCCCATCTACCAATAGCCACGGTGACCACAGATGCCTCCCTGAAGGGAAACTCTGCCCAGGGCACCTGGTCTGAGACAGAGGCCCTTTTGCATGTCAGTGTCCTGGAACCAAGGGCAGTGCTTCTACTGTTGCGAGCATTTCACTTCCTCCTGTCAGGGACTATTGCGATCCAATCGGACATGTCATTGGTCTGGTACATCAACAAACAAGGGGGCACTAGATCTTGCCTGTTATGCCGAGAGGCCTTGAGAATATGGTAATGGGCGATGGCTCACAATCTCTTTATGATTGCAGTGCACATTCGTGGGCGCTCCAACATGATAGCGGACAAATTGAGCAGATGCATTCTACAGCCTCACGAGTGGTCCCCCAACCAGCTACAAGTGCAGCAACTACTTTGCCCTGACCCCCCCCCCCCCCTTTTGGGGACAGTCACCAAGTGACGCTCTAGTCCATGCTTGGCCCTTTGGTCTTCTTTATGCCTATCCTCCTCTTCCCTTCCTTTCCCGATTTCTAAAGAAAGCACGACAGTTGAAGAGCAAAGTGATCCTCATTGCTTTATATGGGCCTCAAGTCTGGTTTCTCTTCCTCTGGCCTCACCTGCTAGATCAATCATGGAGCCTCAATCCATCACCAGCGTTGATCTCCCATCTGCACGGTCTGATTCACCCCAATCTAACAACCCTGAAACAGCTTGTTTTCTTCACTTCCTATGATTGCCAGGCATGAAAACCTTTGTCCCCTTGGAGCTGTATTCTTATTGCATTTCGTAAATCGTCCACCAGACTAATCTATCTTAACAAATGGAAGAGGTTCTCTCTCTGGGCAGCATATAAATAAATAGACCCGTTGTCAGCACCAATCTCTGTGGTATTGGATTACTTATTACATCTTTTCCGTTCAGGGGTGTCTGCCTCTACTATCCGTGTACATTTAGCTGCCATCTCAAATTTTCATATTGGTTTTCAAGATTCTTCATTTGTCACAGACTCTGTAAGACTTGCTTGAAAGGGGTTTATCCACCTAAAACCTCCCTTTAGGGAATGCGTACAACCTTGGGATTTGGTTCTGCAAGCTTTGAGTACCACCCTTTGAACCTGCGTCCTCTTGTGATGTAAGATCTCTCTTGGAAAATTTCTGTTTGCAATCACATCAGCCAGATGATTCAGTACTTCAGGTCTTGTGCATCAAAACCTCCCTATCTTATCTTCCATAAGGACAGGGCATCACCGAGAACCAATTCTACCTTTTTACCAAAAGTGACGTCAGAGTGATCCATCTACCAGTCTATTGATCTCCCAATGTTTTTTTCCTAACCATTCTAACAAGGGAGAGTATTACCTGCTCTCCTTGGATGTTCATAGGCAAATAAGATTTTACTTGGACAGAACAAAATCTACATGCAACTGTTTCTGGCTTTTTCTGGACCTAGATGGGGTCATTCTGTATCAAAAGTTACATTTGCTTCCTGGTTGAGAAATTGTATCACCTTTATCTAAAACAAAAAACAATCTCACCTTGCCTCATTCAAAGCACATTCTACAAGATCTATGGCAACTTTAGCAGCTTTCCATGCTAAGCCTTCCCTTAGTGATATTTGCTCAGCTGCAACTTGGGCCAAACATCATGCCTTTATTCATTAAAAGTGGACTTTGCCTCCAGAGGTAGAGCTTCCTTTGGTTCCTTGGTGCTCAGGAATGTCCTTCCATGAGGGCCATCCAGGAATACAGGTAGCTGGGGGACTCGGTCCCATCAGTAAGGAATGAAGGAAGATTAACATCAGATTAAGAAGTTGCCTTGCCATAACGTTCCATCTGTGTTTATCTTCGTTCATTACTTCCCAGCTTCTGTCCCCCATCCACAGGTTCTTGGTTGATCTCCCCTACTCTTTTCTTGTAGGCGTGTTCTGACCAGAGGTAGCCTCTACTTTTATCTATCAACTTACAAACTTGATCTGAGGTAATGGAGCAGAGCATTCTGAGTAGAACCTTGGCTCGAGAGTTTTTGGCTGACACGAGCTTGATATTGGCAGACTGTTCAGAGGACGGAACAGATAACCCATCAGTAATGAATGGACGAAGATCAACAACACAGATGGAACGTTATGGTAAGACACAACTACTTTTTTCCTTACTGACTAGTCCAGCCTTTTTACCTAAAGTGGCCACAGAAGACAATATCAGTCCATTCATCTCCCCGTTTTCTTTCCACATTTCCAGAATAAGGGAAGGTATGTGCTGCATCTTCTGAAAGTTCATAAGCAATTGCATTTTTACCTAGCAGGACAAAACCAAGCTGTTGCCTTTCAGTGTAGTAAACCTACTCTGGACAGATGGTTGAGATTGCATCTCCTTTTATTCATGAAAAGATTTGCTCTCTCTAGGGTGTGTCTAAGCTCATCCATAGATTTATGGCAACTTCTCAAGCCTTATCTTCGAATGTCTTGACTATATCTGTGCAGCTGCCTCTTGGTCAAGATCTCATACTGTTATTTTGTTACAAACTAGACATTTCTAGGAACAGAGCTGGTTTGGGCTCTACGGTGCTTGAGTATTCTTCCATAAAGGGCCACCCTAGGTTCTGTGGTGCTTGGGGCTCTATCCCATAGGTAAATGAATGAAAATGACATCAAATAGTTATCAATCCATCTGTTTTTCATTTTTCCTCAACCTCCCCACCCTCTTCTCCCCTGAACTCTCTTCCAATGTAGATCTGATAGTTGGTTTCTCTCAGGAACTGTAGATCTGAAGTAAACTTCATTTGATCAGCAACCTGTGGGTTACGGATTCGATAATAGTGTTTCACTGTTGCAGTCATCACCGTAGGGTTCTTCCTGCTGACAGGCAGCCCTCGGTCGGCCAGAATCCCAAAGTCTGGGTCTGGCGTCAGCTGTTCAGTCATGCTCCCTGACATCAGAGCGCCAGGAGTACAAAGCTGCCAGCTGACGCCATGTTCTCCAGTCTTTCTTGCCGTGCGGTGGAAGCAGTTCGCAAGTGACTCCTGATATTTTTTCGTGCTTCATTCCGAAGACTGACTTCTCAAAGCTAAGTACCCCGTTGGGGAAACTTTTTTCTTGCTCCAGTCCGATGTCAGAAAAAGTTAATTGTATTTCTTGTGGGAAGCAAATACCTTGTAAGGATTTCCACTCTTACTGTATTCCTTGTTTAGACCCTGACCACAACGTAGCTAGTTGTCGGTTTTGTGCTAGATTTAACCAACGTACTATTAAGCGGAGGTACAATTTTGCTTTTCACTACTTTGGCAGGCGTTTTAATTATAAAATGTCGTTGGACACGCTTCCGACTACCGGAGTTCACAAACAACGCAAGGATATGGACAGGCCTCCGAGGTCCAAATCAGACAACGGTTTACAAGCAGAGCCAGCTACAGGTTCAGCTGTCATCAGTGAGGTGCTTTCGCAGCCCCCGTCAGCCATTTCAGAACTGATTGCCGAAATGGACTCCCACGAGGAGCCAACTAGGCCTTTGAGTACTCCAGCTGCAGGACCTTCGGACAATGCTCCCTCAGATGGGTCCAGAGCCGCTGTGCAGGTAACGACTTCCGAGGGGGTTTTCAGGCCTACACAGCTTCTGATGAAGGTAAAGACAAAGGCGAAGACTCCTAAATCAAAGACTCCAGCCCAGGCCTCTTGTGATCCGGGACCCAAATCTCAAACAGCTGCTTAAAATGGCGGAGAACTTACTAACCATGATTAGGGGTTCACATCCCCCTCCAGACAAAAGGCCAAGGCAAGAATTGGATTATGAATCCTCTGATCAGGCATCTATTTCTTCATTGTTTTCCTCTGAACAGGAATATATTTTCCCTCCTTATGAGGATTCTGATGCTGAGGAATCCATTCCATCAGCTTCTCCCCCTGAGGATTTTTCTTTTGGGGAAACTTTACATGACATGAGGGAACATTTTCACTGGGAAGGACAGGAGTACTCTGAAACTAAGAGAAGGCTTAGGGATTTCCTTCTTCCCCAACCTAGACCCCTGACTATTCCTCCTATTTTGGATATTGTGGATGATGCCTTTTCTGAGGCTAATTTAACTCCTGACTCCTTTCCTCCAGCCCCTGCTAAGCCTGACTGATATTACAGGGTCCCTGACCCCTACCAGTTCCTTTACAAAAATCCTGCTGCTGATCCAGAAACCATTTCTCAGGGTCCTAAGGATGTTAAGGCCGCCTTTGCTAAAAACCCTATTCTGTCAGATAAGGATTCTAGGGCTTTGGAGAGATGGGACAAAAGAGTGTTCACTTCTGCTACTTTATTAGGGCTTTAAATTGTCAATTTCATCTGCTAAAATATCAGCAATTTCTGCTGTCTGTTATGAAACAAAAGCTAGGTACCATTTCTGCATGTGCAGATAATAAGGAATTACACGATTTGATGCATGCTACTGAGCAAGTGGGGAAGCATAGCTTACACTGTGGTTTTCATGCCTTGGAGACTTCATGCAGGGCAGCTGCCGCTGGCACAGTCAGAAGGCATGCTTGGGTAAAGGAACAAAACTTAACTGATCAAGTGAAAGCAAAGTTACTGGATGCTCCTGTTCAGCATAATGTTCTGTTTGGGTTTAAGGCTGAAGAGGTGATAAAGAAAATGGAGGGTAAGGCAAAATCCATGCAAATGGTTAAGGATTTTTTTTTACAAGTTAAGCCCCCAGGATTTAGCAGAAATTGGCCAACTAAAAATTGGTCCTTTCCCAGCTCGGACAGTCCTCAATGGGGTAGATATAGGTGCTCCAGAGGGAGGGCCCAAGCAGAGACCTCTGACAGACCTAGACAGTGGAGTGCTTCCACCCCCAGGGGTGGAGAGGACTTACCTCAATCTTACAGAAAAAAGGCTCAATGACTCCCCCTGCATGGCTCCAGGAACTTCTCTCCTGGAAGCCCCTCTAGGAGGAAAATTCTTTTTTTCAGCAAAATTGGACGTACATAACCCAAGACAAGTGGGTTCTGGATGTAGTTTCAAGAGGTTACAAATTCCACTTTCATACCTTGCCAAGACCAAACAGATGGCCAGACCTACCAAAACACCAATGGGCAGAGGCATTAAACCAGGTGCGATCCCTCATGGCTGAGGGCCATAGAACTGGTTCCACAATCAGAGACTGGGCAAGGCTTTTACTCAAGGCTCTTTCTAGTTCCCAGAAAACAAAATTCATGGAGACCCATCCTGGATCTGTCGGTCTTAAATACTTTCCTGGCGTTACCAAAGTTCAAGATGCTTACTCTGCAGCAGCTCCTGCCAATGTTGAGCAAAAATGCATGGATGGTGACATTGGCTTTAAAGGAGGCTTACCTACACATCCCTTCAGACACGAGTGCAGAAAATACCTCAGGTTCAAGGCCGGCTCGAAACATTACCAATTCTCTGTGCTGCCCTTTGGCTTGTCTACTGTGCCCAGGATCTTCAAGTGCCTGGCACCAGTAGTAGCTTATTGCAGACTCAAGGGAATTCAAATTTACCCTTATCTGGATGACTGCCTTATTCAAGCAGACAGCAAGGATGTCTTACTCCAGCATCTGGAATTTGTTCAAAATTTACTCCAGTACCTGGGATTCACTGTGAACATAGTCAAATTTGACAGCCACACAACAGATAACTTTTCTGAATGCTCTTCTAAACACAACAACCCAGATGGCATTCCTGATATCCGAAAAACAACTACAGCTGGCTTCAACTTTCAAAACCTTGGCGTTAATGTCTCAGCTAACTGCAAGGAAATTCCTGCAGGCTTTGGGTTACATGGCCTCCTGCATCCTTCTCATACCAAATGCAAGACTACATATGAGAAAAATACAGTGGTACCCAAGTGTATGGTCCCAGCATTGCCACAGTCTAGACAGATTGCTGTCTTGCCTTGCCTACAAAAGGAATTCCATTGGTGGACCCATGGCATGTCTTCACAACAAAGGGAAAGCCTTCAGTCTGCCTCCAGCCAGCCAAGTGTTAACCACGGACACCTCAGATTACGCATGGGGAGCCCACTTGCAGGGGGAAAGGTCTGCAAGGTTTTTGGACAGAGGATCAGAAGCACCTACATAATTTAAGAGAATTTAAGAGATGTTAGCTGTACAGAATGCCCTTTTGGCTTTCAGGGATCTTCTACAGCCAGGACAACCACTGATACGGACAGACAACACCACAGTTGTGGTACATAAACAAGCAAGGGGGTTCACACTCCTACCCCCTTTGCAAACTAGCCATGACTCCATGGAACACAGCTCTAGCTTGCAAAGTGGATCTACAAGCTCAGTTCCTGCCAGGGAAACAAAATATTCTGGCAGACAGCCTGAGCAGGAACCTGTCAGACCCACACTAGTGGATGCTAGACACCCAAATATTCAAGATTATTACGGAAGCCTGGGGCTGCCTGGACATAGATCTATTTGCATCCCCCCTCAACCACCAGTTACAGATTTTTTGCACAAGGACATTTCACAAACTAGCATAGAAAGTGGATGCTCTCTCATTCAGTTGGAGGAACCTCTCTGGGTATGCCTTTCCTCCACTACCTCTTCTTCCATGGGTGTTATTGAAGATCAAGCAGGACAAACCCAAGATGATTTTATTGGCCTCGTCAATTTTGTTACTCAACACTGATGAATCTATCCCTGGAGCCTCCTTGGATTCTACCTCAGATTACAAATCTTTTGTCCCAACACCAGGGCCAGGTTCTGCGCACTCGTATCAAAACTCTCAGCCTGGCATATTCAGGCTCTATGATTAATCCTACCCTTCCAAAACAGGTCATGGATGTCATCATAGAAGCCAGACGGCCCAGCACTAGAAAATTTTATGCAGGTAAATGGAAGAGATTTTGCACCTGGATGCATGCTCAGGATTCTGATCCTCTCATTCGTAATATCCCATTGATTTTACATTACCTGACAGACATGCTACATCAGGGTTTGTCCTTCTCCATAAAAATAAATGCCTCAGCTATCTCCGCACATTACAATACAGATCCTCCGATCTTTTCGCATCCACTTCTGAAGCAATATCTCAGAGGAGCAAAGAATTTAAGGCCCCCTAGGACACCACCCATTACCTGCCTGGGACCTCAACTATGTTCTGGAAAAACTCACTCTGCCTCCTTTTGAGCCTGCTGACACATCTGATATTAAGTATTTATCATGGAAGACCGCTATCCGACTGGCTTTGACTTCAGCCAGGAGAGTCTCGGAGTTACAAGCACTCATGGCTGTGGAACTTTATATTATTCATCAAGATAGGATGTCTTTAAGGACTAATCCTACTTTCATGCCTAAAGTGGTTTCCAAAGTGGCTTTAAATCAAACTATTCACCTGCCAACTTTTTCACTAATCCACAAAAGGGGGAAAGGATCTTGCATTCCTTGGATGTACACAGGCAACTTCGTTTTTACCTGGAGAGAACCAAGGATATCAGGAAAACAGAGCAACTGTTTTTCTTATGCAACAAATTCCCAAGGCAAAGCTATTTCAAAATAGACCATTTCTAAATGGATTGCTCATGGTATCAGATTTTGTTATCATGGAAAGCAAATCCCAGGAAAAATTAGGACTCGCTCTACCAGAGCAGCTGCTACTTCAGCTGCCTTTCTCAGGGGAGTACCTACCAAAGATGGTTTGGAAGCTGCAACTTTTTCAGTGCATACTTTCTCTAAGCACTATAATCTCCCTCTTAAGTCTAGGGCAGGCTTTGCTTCTGCAGTCTTGCAGGGCCTTCTAGCTGCCCCTTCTACTCTGTAACCACCACCCTTTATCTCAGCTTTGGGATTCAACCCTACAGTGATGACTGCAACAGTGAAACACGAACATAGTACAGTTGTGTACACTTACCATAAATGTAGATGTTAGTGTCTTCACTCTGCAGTCTGGGTTACCCACCCTCCTGTCCCCTCTTATACTTGCATAAATATGGTTTCCTACTTCACCCTTCTGAGGTGTATTTGCTACAGGTTATGGGGTTTGTTGTATGTTACATTTTTGTTTTACTATTAGCCTTCACTTTTGGGCACCTGACATCTGGGGCAAGAAAAACTGGAGAACTTGGCGTCGGCTGGCAGCTTTGTACTCTTGGCGCTCTGACGTCGGGGAGCATGACTGAACAGCCGACGCCGGACCCAGACTTTGGGATTCTGGCCGACCGAGGGCTGCCTGCCGGCAGGAAGAACCCTACAGTGATGACTGCAACAGTGAAGTCACTCTAACATCTACGTTTATGGTAAGTGTACACAACTGTACTACATGGATTTGAGCCGGCAGCATACCAAGCAAAAAGATCCAAACTCCAAGCTCCTCCCTCTACCCATACTGCACTGCAACCTCCTCCTAATCCTCAGATCTCGTTTGCCACGGTTTTGCCAGCACGGGATTCTTGAGCTCCAGGAAAGTGTCCAAGTTTTTTCTCTAAAACTTGGTCTATGTGCGCCCTTTTTGATTTTGAGGTAATTAGTTATCCACAATACTACTTGGTTTTTTCCTTGTTTGAAAGTTGAAAACCTTCAGTTAGTGTAGGCCTCCCTTCCTGCCTGTTGTGTGTATGTATTCTCTAGGATGCCAGAAAGTGACTAAGTGCACAGTGTTGGCCACAAGCTGTCTCCACCCAGTGGTCACATTCTCGTGTATAGTTTGCATGGGGGTGGCCCATTTGTCTTCCTGCTGCAAGATTTGTGCGACCTTCAATCCCAGAGCCCTGTGGGATCACAGGAATAAGTTGATTCTGGCAGGTTTTCTACCTGCAGAATCAGCTTCTGCCACTTCTGCTACGGCTGTGGCTGTTCAGCCTTCTGGCCCTTCTACCCTGTCCGGGACTCACCCTCGCACCTTACCACAGGGAGAGAGAGCGGCCAAGAAGGTCAAAGTAAAGCACAGGGATACCGAGAGACATGTGGATAAGGGTAAAGGTAGAGCGAGGCCGCAAGCGGTTGGATCCAATGGCCCTTCCCGCTAAAGTTATCTAGTCTCCAGTAAAAGTTACCAGGCCATTGTCTCCTCTGCTCCATTCACCATGTTTTTCTCTGGAGCCAGAGGAGGAGGCTAGAACACCCTGGAGGTAGTCTTTGCGTTGGCTCTCCCAGCCGGTGTTGGTGGCTTCCTCCAGATTGACCCGAAGAATCTCTGAAGCAGACATGGATCGGATGATGCGAAGTTTTCTTCAAACTCAAATGCAGATGGGGGTATTGCTGGCTCCCCCCCCTCCCGGTGCGGGGAGTTCGGCTGTTTTTCGCCCAGATAGCTCCTCCGATCCACCATCGGATATCTGAGTCCATGGATCCGAGGAGGGGGTAGGCACCGATGGTGCCTTCGATCTTGACGCCGGCCATGCCCTAGAGTCTGTCGGATCAGCTTTCTGATCCGAGCTCATGGAGCAGAGAGTTGGCATCTGATCTGAGGGGATGAGTGTTATCTGCTCCGTTGTGGTCAGGGCATACCGTCCCTTTGGGTCCGACCGTTCCAGTTTTGGCTCCGATCCCTTTGTTGGATCCGAGGGTCTCTGCTACTGGTTTCATGGATGCCAGGTCTTCCACTGCATTCTACGTTGTGGAGAGGGTTCTCTCTGGAGGATCGAGAGACTTCACTCTGTCCTCAGGGTCCATCCCTGCTCCTTCGCAGTTGGGTTTGTCTGCCATCATCCAGTCCCCCCCAAGGACGGCCTGTCTATTGCGCCTCAGACAGTTCACTTGTAGGAACATGAAACCATTTGTGAACCCTCCCCGGAGAGTCCACCCGAGGAGGTCCCTCAAACGCCAGTGTAAGAGGAGGCACTTGGAGTCTGCACCCCCTGCAGAATTAGTCCCGAGAGCCTTGGGGTCCATGGCAGCAGCTATCAACCTGATCCTTTATGCTCGTTTGCATATGAGAATTTTACAGTGGACATTGCAAGTTCAGTGGTCGATTTTTCATCAACCTCTAGATTTTCCGATCCCTCTGAGCAGAGTGTGCAGAAATGCTCTAACGTGGTGGCTCCAATCTTGGAATTTGCAGGAGGGACGTCCCTTTCTTGCGCCCCAACCCCAAGCCATGGTGACCATGGACGCCTCCCTCCTAGGGTGTGTGGGGGGGGGGGCATTGTTCGGGCAGGACTGTTCAAGGCACGTGGACTCAAAACGAGACCGTTCTGCATATAAAAGTCCTAGAGATGAGAGCGGTCCTTTTTAGCATTGCAGACCCTTCATGCTAGTCTACCTCTGGGAACTATTGCGATCCAGTCAGACAATGTCAGTGGTCTGGTATATCAACAAACAGGGAGGAACCAAGTCTTGTCTCCTTTGTTGATAAGCCATGCGAGTCTGGGAATAGGCGATCTCCACCAACCGCTTTCTGATAGCAATGCTCATTCCGGGTCGGTCAAACATCTTGGTGGACAAATTGAGCAGAATTATCCATTCGAGTGGTCTCTGAAACCTTGTGTAGTGGAACAGATTTTCCTCAAGTGGGGTCAGCTTTGCTGCGATCTCTTCACATCGCCTTCCAATGTGAAGTGCAGCGAGTTTTTCACTCTAATCCCCCCCTGGGGGGGGGAGCCTCAGAGACTCTCTTGTTCATGCTTGGCCACCCGGTCTTTATGCATATTCCCCACTCCCGATAAAGTTCTTACAGAAAGCTCACCAGTTGGGGAGCACATTGATCCTCATAGCCCTATTCTAGCCTAGTCAAGTCTGGTCCCCCTGCCTACGGTCTCATCTCATAGCTCGATCTTGGATCCCATTCCAGATCTAATTAGTCATCCCTCGAGAATGCTTCCTCCAAATCTGGACAGACTGAAGCTCACAGCTTGGCTGCTCCAGTTCCACTAGTTGCTAGGACTCCCGGTATCTCTTATCCTGTTAAATCTATCTTGGTTGCGGCACATAAATCCTCTACCAGGAAAATTTATTCTAGCAAATGGAGATGCTTCTCCATTTGGGCTTCACAGAGAAATCTAGATCCTTTTACCACTCTGATCCCAATGGTATTAGACTTTTTTTTGTCTCATAACTTCCAGCAAGGGGCCAGCTCCTCCACAGTGAAGCTACAGCTGACTGCTATTTCTCATTTCCATGTAGGGGACAATTTAGGCTCTCACTGCTGCCAGAATTTGCAAGACCTTTTTGAAAGGCACTTCTGCGACCCCCTATTAAGAATCTGTCCCCGCCTTGGGATCTGACTGCAGTTCTTCAGGCCTTAGTTGCACCTCATTTCGAGCCCTCTGCATCAGTTGACTTAAAATTTTTGTCATGGATGACTGCTTTTCTGGTAGCTATAACTTCAGCAAGGAGAGTGTCTGAGCTGCAAGCTGTTTTGTATGAAACCCCCATACCTTGTATTTGATAAGGACAGGGTGTCTCTCGGGACTAATCCATCCTTTCTTCCGAAAGTTGCTTCTGAGACTAATATTAATCTATTTGCCTTTTTCCCTAATTTTCGGGACAAAGGGGAATACGAACTTCATTTGCTGGATGTTCACAGGCAGTTAAGTTTTTATTTGCACAGGACGGCGGCCTTTCACAAATCTGATCAACTTTGTTTCTTTTGCCAAGCCCTTTTTTAGGGAAGCCAGTTTCAAAGGTGACTCTGGCTAGGTGGATTTCCCTTTGTATCTTACAAGCATACAGAGAGTTTGGTTTACCAGAACCAGTAGGAGTTCATGCCCATTCTACATGTTCTAGGACGTCTGCAGCATTCTGGTCTAGAGTTTCCCTGGATTACATTTGCTCAACGGCTACCTGGGTGTCTTCTCACACCGGACCCATAAACTGGATTTGGTGTCTAGAGGAAGGGCTTCTTTTGGCTCTGCAGTTTTCCGGTATATCCTTCCTTAAGCACCTCCCAAGATTTCGGGAAGCTGGGTACTCTGTCCCACAGGTTGCTGATCAAATGAAGTTAACTACTTCAGATAAAGAAGTTATGTACTCACCATAACGTTCCATCTGAGGAGGTATACTTCATTTGTCAGCAACAGTCTCTCCCTCCTTCCCTTTTACTTTGGTGTTTTTTTGCTGAACTCTGTCCAGTGTTCATGAGTTGGAGGTTTGTCCTTGAATTAAGGGTCTCAGGTTAGTTTGTTGGTGTCCTGTATGGAGTGGCAAAGCTAGTAGTCTAGATACAGGAACATCAGAAAGCCTTGCAGCTTTAGGTGACCTGGAACCACTGCCATGCATTTGGTAAACACCCTGGAGACTGAGGTAACTCCAAAGGGCAGGGGGTTGAATTAGTAATGACGGTCTCCCAGCTTGAAGCACGTACTACAACTGGTGCACCTACTTTGATGCGATGGCACACTTCAAGTCCACTGAGTATATCCAATTGTCCTTGCTCAGTAAATGGAGAATGGACTGTACCGTAACCATCTGGAACTTCACCATCATCTCATACAATTCAGCTTGCTTAGATCCAAAATAGGTCTCAAGTCCCCAGTGTTTGGCACTAAAGCAGCAGCAAGTTCCAGACCCTCTGTTGGGTTGGGACTTGTTGGATGAGACTTTAAAGTACTGGCAACTCTCTCTGACTGGGCGGACCGTCAGGGAGTTTGTTTTTTGGTGGAAGTGAAAAGGGAATGTTGTACCCTCTCGATATTGTGCTTTGCACCTAAACATTATTTGTGTCCAGGTGCTGAAGTGCAGAGAAAATTGGCCCCCAACTGCCTCCACAGCACAGCAGCCTGGCAATGCTTCAAGGAGCACTGATAGGGCATGTCAGAGAAAGGTTCCCTGAAGCCCTGGTTTTACAAACTCCCTTTGCCCCTGGGGCAGCGTGTCTCACTGAAACCCCCTCTTCTGCCCCTGGAGGAGGGCTCACCATGTTGATTTGGGAAAAAACCCTTGAGACTTAATGATCCATGTATTCTTACCTCTTTTTAGATTCCTGGAAAAGGTTCGCTGAGAAGTTGAAAATAATCCCCACTGCAGACAAGGTCTTTTCCCTCCCTCCTCACTGTGGGTTACGGTGTCCTTACAGTTGGTCCAAATGAACCAAAGGGAGCATCGACAAACTGCTCACTTGCAAGGTTCTGCTAAGTTGCAAAGGCACATATGTGGACATAAGTGCCTGTGCCGGCAGCCCATGAGGAGCCCTACAGACAAGTCCCATGGATGAACTGGAGAGGGAAGAGCAGCCAGTTTTGGAAATACCTTCTGAAAGTGCTCCAGCGACATGGTCTCTGCCAAAGAATCAGAGTTCCTTTACCAAGTCTCTGCAGGCAAGTGAAGTGCGCTAAATTATGCACTCAGTGAGAAAGTGGCAGAGGTGTAAACGCGCTTACCAAACCTGTCTATCACTCGACTCCCTGTTCGACAGATGGACAGCAGAGTTTTGCTCAGCCAGCCATTATGGTAGCAGCTGCCAAAAACACAGCATTGACTGGAATGATCTTAGTCCAATACAAGAGATCCACAGGGGGAGATTAAATTTTAACCGGATGTTTGGGTATCCACTCGAGAGTGTCCAGCTCTTTCCAAGCCCAGCAAGCAACTAAATTAGTCAGCTTGGGTGGGTTGGTCACCCAAGAAGTAGACTGGCCTGTCCCGAAAGTCTCAAGAAAAAGACTCTGAGGGATTTTGGGCTGCCCAACCACCTCTGCCTCAAAATCTCATGTCCCCAAAGGAGACGTGGTGGTCTTTGGGGATCCTTCTCCCTCAGTGTCCTCGGTGAAATGCTCCATGTGCGGGGGGGGGAGTCTGTGTGCCTTTTTGCTAGCTTCCTACAATGGACCTCCTCTGTGGGATGAGCAGGGGGAGGTATCAGAAGAGGGCCATGTCAGGTGGAAGATCTTTGAAGCTTTTGGAGATGGGCTGACCTTGGACCAAGATAGGGTTAAGCCCCCAGATCTGATGAGAGAGAGTGGATCACAGGCCAAAGAGGTTGGTTCTCTGTGAGAAGGCAAGATCTTTTCAATAACCTGAAAAGCTGAAGGCCACTGAGAATCCCTGCCCAACTCCTCCAGAGATGAGGACCTAGAGAAAGCCCAAGGACCTCAGAACCATGGCTTCCAGTCAGAATTGGACCCCAGCTGTCAAACGCTGAAGCTCTGAGGGGAAGAGATGGCGCCAGCGAAGTCTGAGCGGACTCCCTTCCCTTGGACCTGACTAAGGCCTCTTGGGTCCGAGACTCACTCTGAACTAAAGACCTCAGGGCAGAGGAAGTCAGGGCAACTGTCGGAGCAGAGGAGGAAAAAAGGCCTCTGATCCAACCGACATGGTTTTGCTAGGATCCTGGAACTCCAATACAAAGGTTTGGATCAGAGAATGAGACTCAACTGAACTGGAACACTCTCAGATCCTTGTGGGGACAGAGCAAGCCAGACTCCCATGTGGATCTGAGTTTTGGTTTTTGTTGGCCATCCTATCCACAAACTGAGGCTCCTAGATGACTTGGAGGAAGCCACACAGGATGGCTTTATATGCCTGGTAAAGGTTTGCAAGATTTTTAGGGAGAGATGGGGACACCAACCTAATTGAGGGTTCCACTGTCCGGCTCCAAACTCTTGAATCAAAGCACTTTGGATCAGAGGCATAGGAAGAACGCAGGGAATATATTTTAGGAGCTGACCCCATTTGATGTGAGGGACCCCTAGGATCCGAAGGACCAGAGCTCATCTGAGCAGTCAGCCTAGTCGGATCAGAATGGCGCTGTGGATCAGACAATATAGTACAAGAATTTGAAGGCTGACCCAGTCAGATCCAAGGGGGACTGCTGGAGCTGGACCAGGTCTAGGATCAGAGAACTTCAGATTTGAAGCTTTGGAAACTTTGCTGGGAGGCACTGAAGTCCTTAGGGACTTAAAAGGGTGCATTCTAGATAGAGCTTTTTCTAGATGGGGGTTGAGCCCTTGGAGTTGAAGAAAAGTAAAGTTTTTAGTAAACTTGTTTCAACGATCAGCAATCCCTCTAGGATTTATACCATCAAAACAAAACAGCCTCCAGATGAGCCAGTCCAAGACAAACACAGCTGCTGTGTGGAATCAGTGGGGTATTTTGTGCCCACACTGAGCACCATTTAGACTGTGGGCTTCTCCATTAATATCACCTGGATCACCAAACAGAAAATTAACATCAACATCTAACTATAAAGCCCCCTCCCTCCTTTTTTTTGTTAAGGCTAAATGGAAAGAAAGAGGGCAGAGGCCCAAACAGAGAGGGAAGAGGTAAAGAAAGAAAACCCTGATGCCTGCGAGATCTAATGGGAGGGGATGTAGTGAAAAGGGAAAATATGATATCAAAGTAAGGAGAAACTTGTCTGTATACCAAAAATTGCGAAGATGCTCAAGAATTGGAGAATGTGTCCATCACTGATGGAGGCAAATGAGATCTGAGGGAGCATTGTAGCTTGCAGCACTGTGGGTAGAGGGATGAGCTTGAGACTGGAATGAGAGTGTGTAAAGTGGCCAAATTGCATCAGAGGGATTGGATCACAGACCCATACAAGAGTCAGAATGAAACTGACATCGGATCTATATAGATATAGACAAAAGGGTTCAGGAGCTCAACCCAGGGACTACAGGAAAAAGAAGTTATGTACTCGCCATAACGTTCCATCTGAGTAGGTAAACTTAATTTGTCAGCAACCTGTGGGTTACGGATCCAAGCCGGCAGCATACCAAGCAAAAAGATGAGCTCCAAGCTCCACCCCTTACCCATACTACCCTGCAACCTCCTTCCAATCCTTAGATCTCGTTTGCCGCAGCTTTGCCAAGCACGGGATTCCTTGAGCTCCAGGCAAGTTTAGTATTTTCCAGTTTTATGTATAAAACTTTGGGTATTTAGGTGTTTGTGTGTAGTATTTTTCTATTTTGATATTCGTGTTTCTTACTTTACTCTATCCCTCTTATCCTTCGTATCTCTACCACCTAGTAGGCCCTCTTTTCCTTTAGGTGTGAATGTGGGTATGGCTGATGGCCAAAAGCTTACCTTTTCTAAGTGCACTGAGTGTGGCCATAAGCTGTTGCTAGCGGATGGTCACTCAGTGCATTCTTTGCTTGGGGGTGGCACATCTTTCCACAGGCTGCCAAATTTGCACAGTATTTAACCCCCTGGCCTTGAGAGAGGAAGAATAAGCTGATTATGGCAGGCCTCCTACCCGTGGAATCTGCTTAATCTACCTCCTCTCCCTCTGTAGTGACAACCGCGGTTGCCCTACTATCTAGCCCTCCTCCCCTGGCTGGGACTCACCCTCCCACCTCATCCCAGGAAAACTGAGAAGCAAATAAAGATAGGAAAGAGAGAAGGGAGAGAGAGGGACAGAGAGAAGCCAAACGGCAGACCGAATTGGACCCCTTGGCCTCTCCTGCCAAGGTTCTCCCTTCCCCATAGAGGACTTCCAAGCCTTCCTCCCCACAGCTCCGTTCCCCACGCTTCTCTCTGGAGGAGGAGGCCCGACCAGATTCGGCCTCATCCAGATCAACTAGAAGCCTCTTGGAGGCAGATATGGACCAGATGATGTATCCTCCAGGGGGGAGTTCAGCTCCACTGTTTGCCCCAATAGCTCCTTTACCAATCCACTACTGGGTTTCGGAGTCTTTGGATCCAAGGAGCCTCTGAGTCGGGGAGTCTGCGCCGATGGTCATTGCTTCCTCAACGCTGGCCATGTTCTTGACCCTATCTGATCTGAGGGGGTGGGAGTCTTCGCCTCCGTTGCAGTCTGAGCACACCGTCCACTCTGATCAGAGAGCTTCAACTCCAACACAGATCCCTTCATCGGATCTGAGGGTGCCGGCCACCTGTCTTAAAGGCCTGTTCCCCTTCGGCATTCGACATTGTGGAGAGGGTTCTCTCTAGAGGATCGAGACCCCTCGCTCTGTCCTCAGCATCCGCTCCCGCTCCCTCGCAGCTCTGTTTGTCCTCCATCATCCAGTCCCAGTAACAGCCTGTGTCAATGCTCCAGCCAGTTCCCTGGAGGAACACTTATCCGTTGGTGAGACCCCTCGGACAGTCCCCCCCCCCCCCGAGGAGATTCCTCACAAACACCTGTGCAAAAGGAGGCACTTGGAATCCCCTGAGTCCCTCACTGAGGATACAGACTTGGAGGAAGGGGAAGGTTCTCCCAAGTCGCCCCCAATGTCTCCTTCGGCAACATTATGGAAATGCTCCTCCAAAGGGGGGGGGGTCTGCCAAAAAGCCTTCCTCGGGCGAGTCTGTATTCCTGGAGGCGTTCAACACAGGCCCATCTTCCTCTTGGGTGTCGTCCCCCCTGGCCGACACTCTGACCTGATTTACCACCATGGCGTGGAAGGAACCGGACACTAGAGCCTATCCCCAGGAGGCCCAACATGATTTTGAGCCCCCCTGCAGACAAAGCTTCATGGAACAAAGGTTCCCTTGTAGATGCCATGGTGGTAGCGGCGACCACCAAAAAGGAACTAGCTCAGGATAGTTCTTCAGTCCATCCCCCTGCCTAGGAGTCCCGGGCAATGGACCATATTGGAAAGCGGTTGTTTGCTTCAGCTACCTTCTCTATTAAGGTGCTGAATTACTTGGCCCATGTAATCAGACTGCAGCGGGACCTGGTTAGAGTACGCTGAGTCTCTCCCGGAGTCCATGTCGGCCGAGGATAAACTGACTTTCTCTGTGCGTATGGCCACTCTCAAATAAGTGTCAAATACGTCTATGCAGCTACTCTCCCACGCCATGGGAGCCGCTAGAACTAGCGGGTCTGTTATCGCCTTAAGGCATAATGCCTGACATTGGCTTTCCGATTTCTCGGAACCTTTCAAGGCGTCCTTTGCGAATGCACCCTTTGACGAGTCTACCCTGTTGGGGAAGACCGTCCACGAGACGCTGGTCCAGAGCAAGAAAGAAGGGGGAAACGCTGTCAGCTGTCGGAATCTGCTTCTCTACCCCTCAAAGGTCCTTCTCCAGGATCCAGCGAGGGCAGATGTGGTTACGGAAATCTCAGCAAGCCCGGAACGCTCAAGATGCCTTCTCCCCCACAGGCAGAGGGGGACAAGGTGGACGCTGGCCCAGAGGCAGAGGGGGTCCAAAGAACTTCGGGTCACGGGAACCCTTTTCTGCCGACCCACGCAGCAGGCCCTGAAGGGTGTACCCGAATGCCTCTTGAGGCAGTCGGGGGATGTTTTTCAAGGCACCTGGCTTAATGGGAGTCCATCACGACAGATCGCTGGGTGCTTTGGGTAATATCCAAAGGCTATTCAACCCCTTCATAAACAAGCCCCCTTACTCAAGGCATCTCCCAGATGTTCCACCCACTCAAAGGGAGGCCGCGGCTTTGGAAATAGAAAACTGTTAGAAAAAAGAGCCATCCAGCATGTGCCCCCAGACCAGTTCGGATCAGGCATCTACTCCAGGTCTTTCTGATGCCAAAAAAGATGGGGGACTTGAGGCAGATTCTCTTTTCGTTGCCAAGGAGAAATTCTGGATGGTCATGCTCCAATCCATCCTGCCCTCTTTCAGGAGGAGGACTAGATGTGCTCCATAGACCGCAAGGATGCGTACTACCATATTCTCATGGACAGACTGTCCAGGAGGTTTCTCCGCTTTCGGCTAGGGGCCAGTCATTACCAGTTCAGGGTCCTACCCTTTGGTCTCCCCACAGCCCCCAGGGTGGTGCTCACCAAGGTCATGGCAGTTGTAGGTGCCCACCTGAGGCTCCAGGGCATGCAGGTCTTACTGTATCTAGATGACTGGCTCCTCACCGCCCCCACCAGGCATGTACTCTCTCTAGCCATGGACTTCTTCCTCAGTTTATCATCCTAGTTGGGGATCACTATAAATGTCAAGAAGTCGTTGCTCCAACCTGTTCAGGTTATAGACTTTATAGGGGCCAGGATAGATTCCCTTCAGGTCAAGGCTTTCCTAACGCCAGACAGACTTCACAGCATTGACTCTACATGTACTAGCTCTTTTTCAGTCTCCTGCTCCCCCAGCCGAGTTAGTCCTGAGAGCTTTGGGGTCTATGGCGGCAACCATCAGTTTGATCCCTTACGCTTGCCTGCACATGATGGTTTTACAGTGGACTTTGAAAGTCCAGTAGTCCATTCTACATCATCTGCTAAACTTGGCGATTCCCCTCAGCAGGGTTTGCAGGAACTCCCTCATGTGGTGGCTCCAATCCTGAGCCCTTCGGGAAGGGCTACCTTTTATGCCCCTACCCCAGGCCACAGTGACCACGGATGCCTACTGCATAGGGTTGGGGGGGCATTGTGCGGGCAGGACTGTTCAAGGCATGGGGACTGAGATCGTTCTGCATATAAATGTACTGGAGATGAGGATGATCCTTTTAGCGTTCCAGGCCCTTCATGCCTTCCTTCCTCCGGGAACTATTGCAATCCAGTCAGACAATATGTCAGTGGTCTGGTATATCAACAAATGGGGGAACCAGGTCTTACCCTCTTTGCTGAGAAGCCATGAGAGTTTGGGAATGGGCGATCTCTACTAACCGCTTCCTGTTAGCGACGCACATTCCTGGTTGGTCCAACATTCTGGCAGACAAATTGAGCAAGACTATTCTCTCCCCTTACGAGTGGTCTCATTCTTCCGTAGCAGAACAGATCTTCAAGTGGGGTCCGCCTTACTGTGATCTCTTCACATCGCCTTCCAACGCAAAGTGCAGCGAGTTTTTCGCTCTAATTCCTCCTTTAGGGGAAGCCCCCAGAGACACACTAGTCCATGCTTGGCCGCCCGGTCTTTATGCGTATCCACCACCACTTCCGCTGATGACAATTTTTGCAGAAAGCTCATCGGTTGGGGAGCAAGATTACTCATAGCTCCATTCTGGCCTAGTCAAGTCTGGTTCCCCTGCCTACGGTCTCATTTCATAGCTCCTCTCTGGATCTTGGATCCCATTCCGGATCTGATCTCTCACCCCTCAGGAATGACCTCTTTGAATCTGGACGAGCTCAAGCTCTCAGCTTTGGCTGATCCAGTTCCCTTAATTGCCAGGAGTCCTGGTATCTCTCCCCTAGTCAAGTCCATTCTGATGGCGGCGCATAAACGCTCTACCAGAAAGATTTACAACAGTAAATGGAAAAGTTTTTCCATTTGGGCTTCGTATAAGAACTTGGAACCTTTTACCGCTCATATTCCAGTGGTTCTAGAATTCTTATTTTTCAGCAGGGTGCCAGTTCATCTACTGTAAAGGTTCAGCTGGCTGCTATTTCCCATTTCCATATTGGGGACAACTTTGGTTTTCTTGCTGCTACCAGAATTTGTAAGGCCTTTCTAAAAGGTACCTTTTTTTTTGAGACTACCTATTAGAAGTTCATCCCCACCGTGGAACCTGACCTTAGTTCTTCAGGCATTAGTCGTGTCTCCGTTTGAACCTGCAGCTTCTGTTTATCTGAAGTTCTTGTCATGGAAGACTGCCTTTTTGCTAGCCATTACCTCAGCCAGGAGAGTTTCGGAGCATCAGGCTCTTTCTATCAAACCTCCATACCTTGTATTTCACAAGGACAGGGTAATTTTTTTTTCTTT